>NC_053028.1:543147059-543166086 GCF_003073215.2 Triticum urartu
GTGCCCTAATGCGGTACGAGGTGGTACCGGTGAAGGGGGAAAACATGTGGGAACGTATTTCCGGTGTTTCGCGTTTTCGGACAGATGAACCGGAGGGGGAAAGTTGCGTGTTCGGTATGCTAGGGATGCGTGGAGGACGAACGGGTTGTGTATCCGGATTCGTCTCGTCGTTCTGAGCAACTTTCATATATAAAGTTTTCCGATCCGAGCTACGGTTTATTTTCTATGAATTTCTAAAGTTTAAAATGTTTTCTAGAATTTCGGAATTTCTACCAAGTCTTAGAATCTGTTTATTGACTAGCCAATTTGTGAGGGATATAATGGGTTATCCATAGCTCTACTGGGGATGATTCCTATAGATGATTTACTCTACTCCAAGATTACTACCAATACATGCCATCTGATGGCATGAACAGTGCACTTAGCTAGTCCAAATACAGCCCCAAACTAGCCTAGTTAGTAATTTGTTTCTTTAGTTTTCTTTGTTAACAGAAGATTCACTTTTGTCATTTTTGTAGCAATTAATCCATGCACCTAACAGACTTGTTCCAGTGAGATGAAATGGAGTTGGTCAAGTGTACAAACTATTCCCATCATTTTTATTTATTTTTGAAGTGATTTGCTGTCTATTTTGTTGATGCAAAAAGGGCTAGTCAATAAGCAGCAGCAGTACAAAGCTAGCTACCCCTACAGTAACATTCAGTTACTGTAGCGCAGTAGCAGCAGAAGTGGACGCGGCCACACTGCACGCACACACAATGCTAGGGCTAAGAGAATATTGCATTTCGTGATTTTTGTAGGATTTAATCCATGCATCAAATAAATTTGGGCCAGTGGGGTAAACTGAAGTTTGTCAAGTGTACTTCCTACACATATTATTTTTACTCATTTTAGCACTTGATTAGCTATTGTTTGGGGTTCCATTTGACATAGAGCCCAGTTCACTAGTCGTTTAGGGTTTTTTTTATGCTTCTTTTATTCCTTCTCTGATTTGTAAATTGTTAGGCCATCCATTCACTTATGTAAAATATGAGACTTGGCTCAATAAATTACTTGCAATATTTAGCACTGCCAGAAAAAGGTTTCGTGATCAAATGATTTCATTTGAATTTTTAATAAATGATTTGGCACTTTAAAATTCTGCTTTGGTGCTATTTCATGTTGTTTAAGTCACATAATGAATTCAGGTGATGTTTTATTTCTAAAGATAATTAATTATGAATTAGTTCATATTTAATGAACATTTTATTTTCTAATTTGAACAACTTTTATTTTTCACTTTAAATTTGAATTGCAATTTACATTGGAATTGGAAACGAGATATGATGCAAATGATGATCAAGCATAGTTAATCATGGTGACTTGGCATAATCAGAGGGTGATCACTATGGTGTGAGGCTGGGGATGTTACAGCTAAGTTGGGACTCCCCTGTAGGGATTTGAACTTTCGAAAGCCGTGCCCGCAGTTATGGGCAGATGGGAATTTGTTAATGTCCGGTTGTAGATAACTTGAACCTTAACTTATTTAAAATGAATCAACAGCGTGTGTAACCGTGATGGTCTCTTTCCGACGGAGTCCGGGAAGTGAACACGTCGTTGGAGTTATGCTTGACGTAGGTTGTTTTAGGATCACTTCTTGATCATATTTTTATCGACCGTGCTTGGCCTTCTCTTCTCTCTCTCATTTGCGTATGTTAGCCACCATATATGCTAGTCGCTTGCTGCAACTCCACCTCATACCTTTACCTTACCCATAAGCTTAAATAGTTTTGATCGCGAGGGTGCGAGATTGCTGAGTCCCCGTGGCTCACAGATACTTCCAAAACCAGCTTGCAGGTGCCGTTGAACCGTGCATATGACGCAACCAAGCTCAGGAGGAGCTCGATGAAGATCTTGTCCTTTGTGTTGTTTCGTTCTAGTTGATCAGTAGTGGAGCCCAGTTGGGGCCGATCGGGGACCTTTGTGCATTTGGGGTTCTTCTTTTATTTAGGTTCCGTAGTCGGACCTTGATTGTATCTGGTTGATGTAATGCTTTATTCATGTATTTGTGTGAAGTGGCGATTGTAAGCCAACTATGTATATTTTCCCCTATTGTATTACCTGGGTTGTTTGCGAAGATTACCTCACTTGCGACATTGCTTTCAATGCGGTTATGCCTCTAAGTCGTGCTTCGACATGTGGGAGATATAGCCGCATCGAGGGCGTTACAAGTTGGTAATCAGAGCCTTCCCCGACCTTAGGAGCCCCATTGCTTGAACGTTTTTAGCGGCCGAGTTGTGTCTAGAAAAATGTTTTGAGTCATTTAGGAATTATATATCGGAGAGTTTAGGAATTCTTTTACTCCTCAGTCCCTTCATTGCTCTGGTGAGGCATCGTGATGTAGAGTTTTGACTCTTCTCTTCTCAAATTTCACTAAATTTTTTTTTAGGATCACGTGGGTATCTTGGAATCGTTCCGATGGTTTTATGATGAGAACATTGTCTTGGTGCCTCCTGTCAGGGGTTTTGTGGAAGTGTCCCGGGGAGTTGAGCTCGGAGGTGTTGTCGTCATAATTTTATCGTTGCAATTCTGGAATACCTGAGTTTAGTACGCCGACATCGAAAATCTCTTTTATGCAGTTCGTTGGTGAGATAACCTCGATGCCACCCAGTACTGGGGCGGGAGTTCGGGAGTATCGCCATAACTTGTATAACGGATGCTTTTCGAAGGTTGAGGTAGATGGTTTCCGAAGGTTTCTTGGTTATGTGGTGAAGGATGGATACAGCTGGATGTAGGATTTGCTAGATTTGGGTGAGATATTATGCTTCCCCTGTATCCCCAACACCTGATTGCATAACCGGAAAGGTGTGGGAGTTTCATAGGTGGGAACTCAAGTAGCTCTTAGGATATCTTCTCGACAGATGTATGATATGAAATTGGGGTTCGACGTCTAGTGGTCCGCCTATTCACGGTTGGTTTTACAGTGGTCTCGTTGTGTCTTAAAGAGTCCTTGGCTATGCCGACTCGGGGACGCTTCGTATGTCATGTGCACTGCCTTGTACATGATGGTGCTGTAAGATCGAGCCCATGTAGGCCCCACCACAAAAACTTCGGACTAAATCTCTATCATATGTGTGTTCCGGCTTATTCTGCAAGCCAATCCTTGTTTTGTTTTGAGTTGTGGTATTCGAGTTGCTTCAAAGTCAAATGTTGATTCCATCCCTTTCCTAAGTGGTGTTCTCATACTCCTATGTGAATACTAATCCTCCTTGATAATCGAGATTGTGATGCCAATCTTGTTTCACCGGCGTGTTTTCTCTTCAAGTGGATCCGATCATTTTAACATCTGCAAGATCCAATCTCAATTTTCATCAACGTTGTTTGCTTCATCCGTTTTCAAGTTGTCTTTGTTTTTCCCCCCCCCCCCCCCCCTTTTTTTTTTTTTTTTTTTTTCTTAATCACTATCCATTTTATTGATGAAAGTCCCTCCATTCTATTTCCTTCATGTTCTTATCCGGTGATTCTCAGGAAGATGCTAACGGAGATTCAAGTTCATCATTCTTCATTCTTTTCTTCTACGGTGGAGTTAATTCAAGTTTTCGGTGTTGATCATATTCTTTTCCGTATTTCAAATGCCTTCTCATGGCGGTGCACCTCACATTTAGTCATTTCTCGCTATTCATTTGTTCCGAAGTGCTGATTATGTCTAAGAGGATTTGTGTCTCCATTATCATTCCGTCCAAGATATTTTGAGGTTGCTATCTCTGTCAAGCCATTTTATTCATCGTGGGAGTTATATTTCTTTATTTTGAGTGGGCCCTAACCCACAGGCCTCTTCCCAGGATCTTACCTGGCTCTTCTTATTTTCCCAGAGCTACCCTAAATTCATTTCAAAGTTTGACGTAAGAATGAATTATCATCAGTCAAATGTATTTCTCCAAGATCTGTCAAATTCTTTTCATCATTGGTTCAACTTGCCTATTCTTCTTTATTCTGGAGTTCCTCAACATTCATGATAGTGTTTCTCGTCATAATTCTCAGATTTTGAAGACCGAAGAAGAGTTTTTCCTCCATATCTTATCCGCTCTCTCAGAGATTCATGGTTCTAGTTCGAGGCCATCCTCTCATAATTGTTTTGATCGTGAAAATTCTTTTTATCCATCCGGTGCAAATTCAGAGTCTCCTCAGTTTGATTATCCGGAGTCCATCTATTCAGGTTTATTCATTCTCAGCTGTCAGTTATCATTCTCCTATCTTGCCAGAGCATCAATCAAATATCCTCTAATCAGTTCTTGATCTCTTTGTTCTAATGTATCTAAATCCCCTCAAGCTTCTTCGTTCATTTGATAATTCTTTCCGGTGTTTCTTTATCTTTTCTTCGCTCATTTTCAATTCTTACGATGGTTCGTTCAAGATTTCTATTCCTTCATTATCATATCAAATCATTTTCTACGAGTATAAGTAGTGTGCCAAATCCATTGTTTATCATCAATTTAATTGATGAAGGACAACCATAATGTAATTCTTATTCTTGCTTCATCCTAGTGATTAATTCCTTATTCCGGAATGGGTCATCATACATATTCTTGGTTTCAAGTGCCCATCTTTCTTTCCCAGAGTTCCAAGCTCTAATTATCACGGATGTCTATCTAAATCATTGCAAGGATTCACCTTGTGTTTTCAATTCCTCTTTCTTTTCATTCTTTTTGTTTACCAGAGTTCTTCATGAAGGTTCTTTATGATGGTTCATCAAGGATTTAATTCCTTCTCGAAGTGTTCGTCAAGATTCTTTTCAGGGGAACTCAAGTTTTCTTCTTCTTGCTATCCAGAGTGCAATTCTTTCTTCCATATTATTGCAGGTGGTATTATGTCATTTTGATAATTTGAGTTCATGTTTTCATGATTCACATGTTGTCAAGAATGAGATATTTTAAATCCATCAATATCGTCATTGGAGTTATCTTGTGTTATATTTCACCTAAAGCCATCCCTAAGGACTATTGCTATCTATGGTGCTCATAAATACTCCAAGTTCTTCATTAATCCTCCCGGCGAAATAAGTTTCTCGTCTCCTTGTTCATATCAATCCAATTCTTTTCCCGTGAGTGGCAGGTTGCCACCTCATAATTTGAGATGTAATCCATAAGACCATATCAAGCTTATTCTTTTCGTTGTTGGTTTCCAACAACTCCGTTCGACCCTTCTCCTATAGATGCCTTTTCAAGCTCTTTTGTGGCAGAAGTTGGCATTTTCCTCTCCATTCTTCTATTTCAATTATTTATCTTCTATTCTTTTGTTCCGGAGCCATTGTGATGTTGCTCTTTTCTCTCATCATCTTGGATTGTGTTCTTTTCGTGGCTATCCACTTAACCGGAGCGTTGGGTACCTTTTGCTCAAGTGCTCTCATTTCATCAAGTCTTCATCTCTTTTCAACTGAAGTGCTACCCGAATCGGTTCTTTCTTATTCCTCTTTCTTAACGGAGTGCTTTCAACTTTGTTCTTCTCCGTTGTTTTATTTCTTTCAATTTGTTCAACCTTTTCAAGGTTCTTTGGTTTCACTCGTTTGTCAATGAAGCAACTTAGTTTTACCTCTCCTCTTGTCTATTCCGTTTGTTCCTCCGGTGCCATTCTAGATCTCGGGACGAGATCCTCTCGTAGTGATGGAGTGTTGTAACGCCCCGAGACCGATGTGCCAGGTGTCGTCCAGTTATTCGCTGTTGTTGCCTTGTCATTGCTTGCGTGTCTTGCATTGCATATCATGTCATCATGTGCATTTCATTTGCATATGTGTTCGTCTCATGCATTCGAGCATTTTCCCCGTTGTCCGTTTTGCATTCCGGCGCTTCGTTCTCCTCCGGTGGTCAATTCTAGCTTTCTTTCGTGTGTGGGGATTAAACATTTCCGGATTGGACCGAGACTTGCCAAGCGGCCTTGGTTTAATACCGGTAGACCGCCTGTCAAGTTTCGTATCATTTGGACTTCGTTTGATACTCCAACGGTTAACCGAGGGACCGAAAAGGCCTAGTGTGTGTTGCATCCCAACACCCCTCCAATTTGGCCCAAAACCCACCTAAACCCTCTCCATCATCTAGACCGTTCGATCACGATCGCGTGGCCGAAAACCGCACCTCATTTGGACTCTCCTAGCTCCCTCTATGCCTATTTAAAGACCCCCTCCGAAACCCTAGATCCACCCCTCGCGCGCCCGGACATGTCCGTCCCGGCCCGGACAAACGCCGCCGCCGCCCCCAGCCACTGAGGGGCTGCCACATGTCCACGCCGCCGCCGCCTCCCACCGCGCGGCCCGGGAGCCCGTGGCCGGCCCGCCCGCGCCCGCGCACGGGCCATAGGAGCCGCCCGCGCCGCCTTCGTCTCCCCCGCGACCGGCCGCCACCCCACCGCCCATGTCCGCCGGCGCCGCCCCGTTCCTCGTCGCCAACGAAGGCAAGCTTGACGCCGGCCGCCGCGAGCCGCCCCGCATCGCCCGCCGCTCTGGCCCTCCTCTCCGGCGCCGACCACCGCCACCTCGTCGCCTCCTCCCTCTCCCGCCGGCGAGCCTGCGTGCCGCTTCGGCCATCCCCGCGGTTCCAGCCACCGTGTCTGCTTCTTCCCGACGCAGACCCGGCGAGATCCGCCGCCGCCTCGGATTCCGTGAAAACCCTAGATCTGAGAAAGGTTGATTTTTTTCACTAAGTCCCCGGATTTTCCTAGCCCAAGTGCCTTTGTTCTTGGCCTCGTAACTTTGCATCCATAGCTCCGATTCATGCATATAGCATATCAAAATGTTCATCTCAGAGAGTAGATCATTCCATTCCATTGCATCATTTTCATTTGAGTTCATCCTGATGCCCGAAATGCCGTTAGAAGAGGGCTACTTGAGATAATTGTCAGATCTGCTACTCCGTTTAGCTTTTTGTCATTTTTGCCATGATTAATGTGTGCATGATATGCCCTGATGTTCTACATATGTTTTGTTAAGGGTTTTGTCATCTTTCCAGAGGTGCAACCCATGTATTTTTGTGATGTGTTTGCTGACTAGCACAAGCTTGCAAAGTGGTGCACTGGGTAACTCTGTTTTCTGGGACTTAGCAGTTTCCACTAAGTCCTTGAGCTGTTTATCTCATATGGCCATATGTTCATGTTGTTTCCTAGTGATCCGTGCCTCTTTTGACGATGATCAGTAAGGATGTTTTGTTAATCTTGTAATTCTCTATCCATCCATGTCTTTGTTTGCAATTATGGAGCACCCTAGCTTGAGTCAATCGAGCTCTACTTTTGCTACTTCGTGAATCTGGGCAGATTGTCAACTTGTTTGCAATTTTGCCGGTGTTGTTGTAGTTGATCCGTGCATGCTATGCTATTGTTCTTGCCATGTCTAGCTTGCATTTTGTGTGTTCTTAATAGTTGTATGCTTAGTTGGTCATGACTTGCACCATAGTGAGTGCATCGAGCTCGTAAACATGCCTACTTGAGTTATGTTTCAGCATGTTCCAGTTTTCACTAAGTCTGAAAACTGATTATGTTTTTGCTATGTTCACATGCTTGCAATTGTATTTTCTGATCCCTTTTGGCTAAAGGTCACTAAGGGACTTTTGTTAAGCTCTTTGAGTAGCTCCATGCCATGCTTTACTTTGCCATGTTCAAGTCCTGTAGCATGTAGTTTTGTTGCTCCGAAGTGGGCTACCTGATCTAAAATTCCAGACAAGTGTTGATTTCACTAAGTCTGAGATCTGTTTGCCATATGCATTTTTGCCATGCTTGTTTGAACCTGTTAATGGATGAATTGGCCGTGGCTCAGTGCTAGACTTTTGTTAAGCATCTTGAATTCATCTCTGCCATGTATTTTGTTGTTATGTTTGGGTGCTGTAGCATGTTCATCTCATTGCATTTAGATGGCTACTTGCTGTAAATCGCAGACCGGTGTCATATTCGAATCGCTTGCCATTTCCAAACCGTAACTCCGATTCCGATGATCTTTATATCATTTTCAAGCGATTTCATCTCATCTTTCCAGTGGCACACTTGGATTTCAAAGTTGAGGCCAGGTTCTTGCATTTCCTGTCATATCTTGCATATGCATCCCGCATCGCATCCCGCATAGCATACCATCTTTGCATCATAACGTTTGTCCCTTGCACGTGGTTGATTGTGTCCTTGTTGCTTGTTTGTCTTGTTTGGGTAGAGCCGGGAGACGAGTTCACTAACGAGGAGCCCATTGAGTTTGCTTTCGAGGATCCAGTCAACTCTGACAACTGTGCAGGCAAGATGATCATACCCTCGAAATCACTACTATCTTTGCTATGCTAGATTGCTCGCTCTTTCGCTATGCCAATGCTACGATGCCTACCATTTTCTTTCAAGCCTCCCAAATTGCCATGTTAAACCTCTAACCCACCATGTCCTAGCAAACCGTTGATTGGCTATGTTACCGCTTTGCTCAGCCCCTCTTATAGTGTTGCTAGTTGCAGGTGAAGATCGAAGGTCGTTCCTTGTTGGAACATTTATTTACATGTTGGAATATCATTATATTGCCATGTTATCTTAATGCATCTATATACTTGGTAAAGGGTGGAAGGCTCGGCCTCTCGCCTAGTGTTTTGTTCCACTCTTGCCGCCCTAGTTTACATCATATCGGTGTTATGTTCCCGGATTTTGCATTCCTTACGTGGTTGGGTAATAATGGGAACCCCTTGATAGTTCGCCTTGATTAAAGCTTTTCCAGCAATGCCCAACCTTGGTTTTACCATTTGCCACCTAGCCTTTTCTTTCCCTTGGGTTCTGCAGACTCAAGGGTCATCGTTATTCTAACCCCCCCCCCCGGGCCAGTGCTCCTTTGAGTGTTGGTCCACCTGTCAGCTGCCGGTGGCCACCAGGGGCAACTCTGGGCTGGCCTACCCGTACCTAAGACAATCTGAGTGTGCCCTGAGAAAGAGATATGTGCAGCTCCTGTCGGGATTTGTCGGCACATTCGGGCGGTGTTGCTGGTCTTGTTTTAACCTGTCGAAGTGTCTTGAAGAACCGAGATACCGAGTCTGATCGGAACGTCTTGGGAGGAGGTCTATTCCTTCGTTGACCGCGAGAGCTTGTCATGGGCTAATGTGACACCCCCAATTTGATTGTACACTAATCATACACGCAAACGTGTACGATCAAGATCAGGGACTCACGGGAAGATATCACAACACAACTCTACAAATAAAATAAGTCATACAAGCATCATATTACAAGCCAGGGGCCTCGAAGGCTCGAATACAAGAGCTCGATCATAGAAGAGTCAGCGGAAGCAACAATATCTGAGTACAGACATAAGTTAAACAAGTTTGCCTTAAGAAGGCTAGCACAAACTGGGATACAGATCGAAAGAGGTGCAGGCCTCCTGCCTGGGATCCTCCTAAACTATTCCTGGTCGTCGTCAGCGGGCAGCACGTAGTAGTAGGCACCTCCGGTGTAGTAGGAGTCATCGTTGAAGGTGGCGTCTGGCTCCTGGGCTCCAACATCTGGTTGTGACAACCAGGTAGAAGGGATAGGTGGAAAAGAGGGAGAAAGCAACCGTGAGTACTCATCCAAAGTACTCGCAAGCAAGGAGCTACACTACATATGTATGCATTGGTATCAACTGGAATAAGGCTATCATATGTGGACTGAACTGCAGAATGCCGGAATAAGAGGGGAATAGCTAGTCCTTTCGAAGACTACGCTTCTGGCCACCTCCATCTTGCACCATGTAGGAGAGAGTAGATGGTAAGTTCACCAAGTAGCATCAAGTAGCATCATATAGCATAATCCTAACCGATGATCCTCCCATCGTCGCCCTGTGAGAGAGCGATCACCGGTTGTATCTGGCACTTGGAAGGGTGTGTTTTAATTAAGTATCCGGTTCTAGTTGTCATAAGGTCAAGGTACAACTCCAAGTCTTCCTGTTACCGAAGATCACGGCTATTCGAATAGATTAACTTCCCTGCAGGGGTGCACCACATAACCCAACACGCTCGATCCCATTTGGCCGGACACACTTTTCTGGGTCATGCCCGGCCTCGGAAGATCAACACGTCGCAGCCCCACCTAGGCCAACAGAGAGGTCAGCACGCCGGTCTAAACCTAAGCGCCTAGGGGTCTGGGCCCATCGCCCTTAGCACACCTGCACGTTGCGTGGGCGGCCGGAAGCAGACCTAGCCTAGTAGGCGTTCCAGTCCAATCCAGCGCGCGCCGCTCCGTTGCTGATGTCACGAAGGCTTTGGCTGATACCACGACGTCGAGTGCCCATAACTGTCCCCGCGTAGATGGTTAGTGCGTATAGACCAGTAGCCAGACTCAGATCAAATACCAAGATCTCGTTAAACGTGTTAAGTATCTGCGAAGGCCGACCAGGGCCAGGCCCACCTCTCTCCTAGGTGGTCTCAACCTGCCCTGTCGCTCCGCCTCAAAGTAACAGTCGGGGGCCGTCGGGAACCCAGGCCCACCTCTACCGGGATGGAGCCACCTACCCCTTCAGCCCCCAACTCCGAACAGTACCACAGGTAATGTAACTGTGTAAAGTTTATAGTATATGCCCGTGATCACCTCCAGAAGTGATCACGGCCCAGTAGTATAGCATGGCAGACGGACAAGAGTATAGGGCCACTGATGGAACACTAGCATCCTATACTAAGCAGTAGGATAGCAGGTAATGGTAACAACAGTAGTAGTAAGGATAGGCTATGCATCAGGATAGGAATAACGGAAAGCAGTAACATGCTACACTACTCTAATGCAAGCAGTATAGAGAAGAGTAGGCAATATCTGGTGATCAAAGGGGGCGCTTGCCTGGTTGCTCTGGCAAGAGAGAGGGGTCGTAAACTCCGTAGTCGTACTGGGTAGCAGCGGCGTCGGTCTCGGTGTCTAGCGAGAGAAGAGGGGGGAGAAACAATAAATATTTAAGCAAACAGATGCATAGCGATGCATGACATGACAAGTATCGGTGCTAGGGGTGCCCTAACGCGGTATGAGGTGATACCGGTGAAGGGAGGAATCAACCAGGAAAGTATCCCCGGTGTTTCACGTTTTCGGGCAGAGGAGCCGGAGAGGGAAAGTTGCGAGTTTGATATGTTAGGGGTCTGTGGCAGACGAACAAGCTGCGTATCCGGATTCGTATCGTCGTTCTGAGCAACTTTCATATATAAAGTTTTCCGATCCGAGCTACGGTTTATTTTCTATGAATTTCTAAAGTTTAAAATGTTTTCTAGAATTTCGGAATTTCTACCAAGTCTTAGAATCTGTTTATTGACTAGCCAATTTGTGAGGGATATAATGGGTTATCCATAGCTCTACTGGGGATGATTCCTATAGATGATTTACTCTACTCCAAGATTACTACCAATACATGCCATCTGATGGCATGAACAGTGCACTTAGCTAGTCCAAATACAGCCCCAAACTAGCCTAGTTAGTAATCTGTTTCTTCAGTTTTCTTTGTTAACAGAAGATTCACTTTTGTCATTTTTGTAGCAATTAATCCATGCACCTAACAGACTTGTTCCAGTGAGATGAAATGGAGTTGGTCAAGTGTACAAACTATTCCCATCATTTTTATTTATTTTTGGAAGTGATTTGCTGTCTATTTTGTTGATGCAAAAAGGGCTAGTCAATAAGCAGCAGCAGTACAAAGCTAGCTACCCCTACAGTAACATTCAGTTACTGTAGCGCAGTAGCAGCAGAAGTGGACGCGGCCACACTGCACGCACACACAATGCTAGGGCTAAGAGAATATTGCATTTTGTGATTTTTGTAGGATTTAATCCATGCATCAAATAAATTTGGGCCAGTGGGGTAAACTGAAGTTTGTCAAGTGTACTTCCTACACATATTATTTTTACTCATTTTAGCACTTGATTAGCTATTGTTTATGGGTTGTTCAGATAGCTAAACGGCGTAGCAGCACAAAAGCTAGCTACCGCTACAGTAACTGAATGTTACTATAGCGGAGCAGCAGCAGAGTGTAGCGGCGCGATGCGGGCGCTAGGCAGCGGCGGCGAGCAGTAGAGGAGCTGCAGCAGCGAGCAGCAGCAAAGCAGGGGAGAGGCTGCGGGCGCACGCGTGTGACAGCGGCAGTGGCCACGGCGCGAAGCAGCAACAGGCGAGCAGGCAGCGCGAGTGGGGAGGCAGAGGAGGAGCGGTCAGGCGCAGCTCAAGCGCCATGGGCGCGACCAGTGCGGCGTGCACGCGCAGCGGCGAGGCGAGTAGGCGAGCCGAGCGGGGAGGTAGGGCAACGACCACGACACGACGACAGCGTGCGCACGGGCGTGCTGTGACGGGCAGCAGGTGCAGCAGGCAAAGGCGTGCGTGGGTGGGCACGCACAGACGTGGCCGGGCGCAGCCGATCGCGGCCAGAGGCGTGCAGTGCGGGCAGGGCTTGGCCCGGGCACACGCGTGCGAGGGCACTGCCCGGGGCGGCCAGAGGTGTGGACTACGGCGGCGACTAGCGGCGGCCGACGCGGTGCTCGATGAAAGCTTCACTGCAGAGCACACGCGAGCAAGCCGCGTGGTGCAATCGATTCAACGGAGTGCCTGGAGCACACATGCATCGCGGACGGGTCCAGAGAGGCCCTGCGTGCTTGACCTCATCGGCCATGGCGGACGGTGGTGCGACAACTCATGGGGACGTCGCTACGGAAAGAAATCGAGCATGGGTTGAGAGGGAAAACGACAATGAGCTCACAGCGGAGCTTGGAGAAGGCACGACGAGGCTGGAGCTCGTTGGAGAGGCGCGGATCGAGCGGCGTCGACCGGCGGATGCAGTCGGGGAAGGAGGCGGATGGAGACGGCTCGAGGGTGCTCCGGCTCGACCCGGTGCTTGCAGTTGGTGTAGAAGAGGACGCAGTGCTCCTGGACAGCTTGGAACGGCGCGGGGGAGCCAGTGGCCGCGACGACGGCGATGTGCCAGCGACGAGCCCACTCGGGCGAACGAGACAGAGAGGGATGCTGCGAGAGGGAGAAGGTGGCGGCCAGGGTTCAACAGCGGGAGAGAGGAGGGGCTCGGGGGGGCTTTATCCTCTCAGAGGGCATCGCCGGATGGTCGCCGTGTGGCCATCCGCAGCCATGGACGGGGCGCGCACGTCCACGGCGCTCCTGGTGAGCAGTAGGAAGGAGGAGGTGGCGAGGTGGGCTGGGCTCCCATTGTTGACATAGAGCCCATTTCACTAGTAGTTTAGGGTTTTTTTATGCTTCTTTTATTCCTTCTCTGATTTGTAAATTGTTAGGCCATCCATTCACTTATGTAAAATATGAGACTTGGCTCAATAAATTACTTGCAATATTTAGCACTGCCAGAAAAAGATTTCGTGATCAAATGATTTCATTTGAATTTTTAATAAATGATTTGGCACTTTAAAATTCTGCTTTGGTGCTATTTCATGTTGTTTAAGTCACATAATGAATTCAGGTGATGTTTTATTTCTAAAGATAATTAATTATGAATTATTTCATATTTAATGAACATTTTATTTTCTAATTTGAACAACTTCTATTTTTCACTTTAAATTTGAATTGCAATTTGCATTGGAATTGGAAACGAGATATGATGCAAATGATGATCAAGCATAGTTAATCATGGTGACTTGGCATAATCAGAGGGTGATCACTATGGTGTGAGGCTGGGGATGTTACAAATCTCCTCCACTACAAGAAATCTCATCCCGATATTTAAGTGGAGCAGTAAAGGGTAACTTCGGAAGAACTAACCCTTATAGGGTTAATTATCTGGTGGATAATTCAGGGAATGTGGCAGAAGTATCTCTTGAGTTGAACCTCAAGAATACACCGAGAGAAAAGTAAGAAAGTACCATGAGAAGTTTCAAGAAGGCGGGTAATCGTTCAGTGCCTGAAATAGGGCGTGAAAGGGGGTTCATAGCAACGGGAATAAGTATTGTGTCTGATACCAGAGTTGATGATCTCATCGGAAGGTGGCTCATGAATTACGTTTGAGGCCACGCGCGAGGAATAACTTTGGGAACAGGGGGTGTACATGAGAGTCAGGTTTCGATCCTGTGGAACTGTGGGTTATGGGCCCACCATGTGGGTTAAAAGTAGAAAGGCAGTTGACATCTTGCACGGTCATGTAAGCAAGGCATGTCAGAGGTTAGTCTGTCGGTTATGTCGACAACAACATTAGTACCAAGGGCGAGGGACGAAGAGAACCATTTTCCTGCTCATTGAACGAGGCGGACCAATAGGCAAGTTCTCGTCCATCGGTGGTTACCGGAATGTCATCAACCAAAGTAACAGGGTCTTACTGACAGAGTGGTACAACAAGGTGTTAACGTAAGCAGGGAAATACATAATATAGATCATAAGAAAGGTTAAACCAAACAATGGAGAGAAAAATATGATTATCAGATTAATCAGAACAATGGAAAGGAAAATGTGTTTAAACACATATTTCAAGGGTATATCCTTCCCAAAGACAAGCAGAGCACGATATCCATGATAGGATATAATGTAGAGAACTCTTTAGGTAAGGGGAGAGAAATTTCAGGACATTAACCATACAGCGGTGTTTGGATAATTGAGCAGGAAACATTTAACATTAGGCTTTAAATGTTCTTGTTGAAAATTGGAGTACATATATATGCTTCGAGATAGCATTGACATGGTCTTCAGGCAAAGGTCAGACTTTGGAAACACAAAGGATCCATCAGGAATAACTTGTAGAATAAGTCTTACAATTTCCTCATGGAAGAATGGATAACCTTGCTGAAAAGGAATCTATAACCATAGGGCCTCCGGCCGGGTGTGCTAAGCACGACGTCCTGGATATAAAAGATGGTAATAATCCAAGGTAAAGAAGAACAAATGTTGGATATCAAGGAACTCAAGGTATAACACAGAACACGAACAAGTTTGTGTTGGAGGGAAGGCAATAAAGTTGTCGATGATAACACAATTCATCGAGGGGCAAGGATGGTATTTCTCATCATGACTTCGATTGATATCCTAGAATAGCTCATAAGATTGATGATGATCACGACACAATTGTTGAGAGATTTCATGAAGATGTAATCCATCAGCGATGACATCAAGTCAAGAGAATGATGAAGCGAAAGGTTATTGGAACCATGGGTACGGCACAAACTCGAAACCAAGTTTGTGGTTTAAGGAGAAATGATATGATGAGGAAACTCGACGTAAGCTTAGCTCATAATCGAAAATTGTGCTCCGGGAAGAAGGACCATGTAGCACAGTTGAGAGAAGCACGATAAGGATATAGCCGATCAAGCAAGGAATGACTTGAAGGATTATTAAACTCATAAGCAACAAAAATTGTTTAGGGTTATTGAATCGGAGTGCGGACTCGATTCACTATTCGGTGTTCTCGGTTGACGACAACCCAGAACCTAGGAACAATTGGATCCGGTGAGTGATAATAGTTGATGAAGAACCCATAAGAAGTTATGATGTCCCATGATATTCCCGAGATACCAGGGTGTAATACTCGACGGTAGATCAAAGTAAAGGTTGGACTGGTGTATTGGTCCTCACAAGACAAGTGCTTAAACTTGCCCGAGAAATGGGATCAAAGAGAAAATATGGTCGAAACCACGATTGCATAGGATCAGTTCACAGATACCAGATGATATTATATCAACGAAATAGTTATTATTACAAGAAGCTTCTATGGTAGGATCTACGTCGTGTCCATGGGCATGAACACAAAGTTCAAGGTCGACTCCCACTTCTTCAATGTATAACCTTCCATTCACCTCTCACTTTTGAAGAAGTTGTAGTGTTGAGATTTTATCTAGCAAAACACCAGAAGAGTATGACTCGTGAAAACTTTCGAGTTCACACATATTAAGGAAGGCATAGGTTCAACCCGTCAGGGTATCGTGGAAACATATACCACAAGCTTCAATAGTAAATACCACAAGCTCGAAAGCAGAGCATGGTTGGTCAATCAGAGGATAGGATTTACCAATGGAGAAAGAACTTCCAAAGGGATTGAATATGAAGGACGCTATCGGATAAAATCCAACAAAGGATCCGGTGGTCCTCAAAGGATCTGATGTGAGCATCGGTACTCAACCAGAGGAAGAAACAATGCAAGGAGATCAGACTATAGAAACAACTGACTAATTCAAAGCTCAAATGCAAAAGAATTATGATTTCCGACCAAGGGATCAGAAGCAAACACTTTGATTAAGGATGGATAAGTTACGTATGCTTAGGGTACAATTGATGGCAATCCGATTGGTCGAGAACCAGCTCATGTTTAAAATGATGTCTGAGCCGGAAGGATAAATCCTGAGGATTGCAAGCATTCAAAACCATATTGGATCAAAGACCCAAAATGACAATGACAAGGGATGCCAATAATGACTACGAGACTTATGGGATTAACCATAATGCAAGCAAGCAAGAATTTCAAGGGCAATAAGCTGCTAAGGATTTTCGGAAGATCGAATATTATTTCGAAGACCTTAGTGAAACACATAAGCAACTGGGGATGAGCGGATACTCGATAGGTGTGAGAATTTATCCATAGGGACATTCAGGCGGCAAAGAACTGCAAGGCGGTAGGCACAAAGTATTCTCAGAACAATAGAGAGAATTTCGGGGTATCTTGCAATAACAAGATCAGCTAGGAATAAAAGTAAGGATGACTGGTGTATCTATTTATCCATAGGGATAATTCGGTGGTAGGGAATTGCAAAGGCGGCGGGCACAAAGTCTCAAGAGAACATTGGAGAGTATCTTCGGAATCTTCTGGTGCAGCATGCGATCATCTGTGATAAGGGGCTCTCCGGGAGAAAGTAGTTACGAGAACCTAGAGTCAGGTTTAGTAAAATCATTTAACTTGAGTAGGAGAGAGTCAGAATCCCAGAGTAAGGATCGAGGAGTAAAAGATTCTAATACCACCCAACGGTGACGTGGGCCCATGGGCCGCACAGCCATGTTAGTAAAAGTTTTGTAAAGTCTAGACTCGACTTCGGCCAAGGAGTGTGGAAGGGGGATTCCTACAGGCAGTCGGCTCTGATACCAACTTGTGACGCCCCCGATTCGATCGTACACTAATCATACACGCAAACGTGTACGATCAAGATCAGGGACTCACGGGAAGATATCACAACACAACTCTACAAATAAAATAAGTCATACAAGCATCATATTACAAGCCAGGGGCCTCGAAGGCTCGAATACAAGAGCTCGATCATAGACGAGTCAGCGGAAGCAACAATACCTGAGTACAGACATAAGTTAAACAAGTTTGCCTTAAGAAGGCTAGCACAAACTGGGATACAGATCGAAAGAGGCGTAGGCCTCCTGCGTAGGATCCTCCTAAACTATTCCTGGTCGTCGTCAGCGGGCAGCACGTAGTAGTAGGCACCTCCGGTGTAGTAGGAGTCGTCGTCGAAGGTGGCGTCTGGCTCCTGGGCTCCAACATCTGGTTGCGACAACCAGGTAGAAGGGATAGGTGGAAAAGAGGGAGAAAGCAACCGTGAGTACTCATCCAAAGTACTCGCAAGCAAGGAGCTACACTACATATGTATGCATTGGTATCAACTGGAATAAGGCTATCATATGTGGACTGAACTGCAGAATGCCGGAATAAGAGGGGAATAGCTAGTCCTTTCGAAGACTACGCTTCTGGCCACCTCCATCTTGCAGCATGTAGGAGAGAGTAGATGGTAACTTCACCAAGTAGCATCAAGTAGCATCGTATAGCATAATCCTAACCAATGGTCCTCCCCTCGTCGCCCTGTGAGAGAGCGATCACCGGTTGTATATGGCACTTGGAAGGGTGTGTTTTAATTAAGTATCCGGTTCTAGTTGTCATAAGGTCAAGGTACAACTCCAAGTCGTCCTGTTACCGAAGATCACGACTATTCGAATAGATTAACTTCCCTGCAGGGGTGCACCACATAACCCAACACGCTCGATCCCATTTGGCCGGACACACTTTTCTGGGTCACGCCCGGCCTCGGAAGATCAACACGTCGCAGCCCCACCTTGGCCAACAGAGAGGTCAGCACGCCGGTCTAAACCTAAGCGCCCAGGGGTCTGGGCCCGTCGCCCTTAGCACACCTGCATGTTGCGTGGGCGGCCGGAAGCAGACCTAGCCTAGTAGGCGTTCCAGTCCAATCCAGCGCGCGCCGCTCCGTTGCTGACGTCACGAAGGCTTCGGCTGATACCACGACGTCGAGTGCCCATAACTGTCCCCGCGTAGATGGTTAGTGCGTATAGGCCAGTAGCCAGACTCAGATCAAATACCAAGATCTCGTTAAACGTGTTAAGTATCTGCGAACGCCGACCAGGGCCAGGCCCACCTCTCTCCTAGGTGGTCTCAACCTACCCTGTCGCTCCGCCTCAAAGTAACAGTCGGGGGCCGTCCGGAACCCAGGCCCACCTCTACCAGGATGGAGCCACCTGCCCCTTCAGCCCCCAACTCCGAACAGTACCACAGGTAATGTAACTGTGTAAAGTATATAGTATATGCCTGTGATCACCTCCCGAAGTGATCACGGCCCAGTAGTATAGCATGGCAGACGGACAAGAGTGTAGGGCCACTGATGGAACACTAGCATCCTATACTAAGCAGTAGGATAGCAGGTAATGGTAACAACAGTAGTAGTAAGGATAGGCTATGCATCAGGATAGGAATAACGGAAAGCAGTAACATGCTACACTACTCTAATGCAAGCAGTATAGAGAAGAGTAGGCGATATCTGGTGATCAAAGGGGCGGCTTGCCTGGTAGCTCTAGCAAGAGAGAGGGGTCGTCAATTCCGTAGTCGTACTGGGTAGCAGCGGCGTCGGTCTCGGTGTCTAGCGAGAGAAGAGGGGGGAGAAACAATAAATATTTAAGCAAACAGATGCATAGCGATGCATGACATGACAAGTATCGGTGCTAGGGGTGCCCTAACGCGGTATGAGGTGATACCGGTGAAGGGAGGAATCAACCAGGAAAGTATCCCCGGTGTTTCACGTTTTCGGGCAGAGGAGCCGGAGAGGGAAAGTTGCGAGTTTGATATGTTAGGGGTCTGTGGCAGACGAACAAGCTGCGTATCCGGATTCGT
>NC_053028.1:543167086-543177974 GCF_003073215.2 Triticum urartu
AACTCTCTGTTACCTTGTTGCAATATTTCGGTCCCACCGATATGCAATCGGCCCCACCGAGTTTGCTTGGCCAACTCTCTGTTTCGCTTATTACCCAAATCGGTCCCACCGAGTTTGAGTAATCGGTCAAACCGAGTTTTGGTTTTACCCTAACCCTAGCACATCGGTTCCACCGAGTTGAACTAGTCGGTCCCACCGAAAACCCTAACGGTCACTAGGTTTACTAAATCGGTTCGACCGAGTTTTTCCCTTCGGTCTCACCGAGATTGGTAAATTGAGTGTAATGGTTAGATTTTGTGTGGAGGCTATATATACCCTCCACCCACTCTTCATTCGTGGAGAGAGCCATCAGAACATACCTACACTTCCAATACACATTTTCTGAGAGAGAACCACCTACACTTGTGTTGAGGTCAAGATATTCCATTCCAACCATATGAATCTTGACTCTAGCCTTCCAAGTTGCTTTCCACTCAAATCTTATTTCTACCAAATCCAAATCCTGTGAGAGAGAGTTGAGTGTTGGGGAGACTATCATTTGAAGCACAAGAGCAAGGAGTTCATCATCAACACACCATTTGTTACTTCTTGGAGAGTGGTGTCTCCTAGATTGGCTAGGTGTCACTTGGGAGCCTCCAACAAGATTGTGGAGTTGAACCAAGGAGTTTGTAAGGGCAAGGAGATCGCCTACTTCGTGAAGATCTACCGCTAGTGAGGCAAGTCCTTCGTGGGCGACGGCCGTGATGGAATAGACAAGGTTGCTTCTTCGTGGACCCTTCGTGGGTGGAGCCCTCCGTGGACTCGCGCAACCGTTACCCTTCGTGGGTTGAAGTCTCCATCAACGTGGATGTACGATAGCACCACCTATCGGAACCACGACAAAAACCTCCGTGTCTCCAATTGCGTTTGAATACTCCAAACCCTTCTCTTTACATTCTTGCTAGTTGCATGCTTTACTTCCCGCTGCTCATATACTCATTGCATGCTTGCTTGATATGTATTGTGTTTGTTAAAGTTGTCTTAAACTTCACTTAAACTTAAGAATATTAAAAACTGCAACTTTTGGCACTTAGTGTCTAATCACCCCCCCTCTAGACACCTCTTCTCGATCCTTTCACATACACCATTACATCTTTGGTCTGACCAATGCTATCACCTTGTTCACATAGTCGTGAATTCCACTTCATGGGAACCTGGATGAATTGTTGTTGAGCCCATCAACATCCTTATCTTGTCCATGATTCATGTCAAACATTGAGCTAGTGTTGGAAACTTTGAAAGCATTTCTTCATGCTAGCTCATGAAGCATATGCTCGGATGAAAGAAGTAACTTCCTCTAATACATGTGCATTGAAGCAAGTTGCCTTCATGAATTCGAGAAAGTCAATGTTGTTTCCTTTGGAATCATCCCAAGTCAGCCATGCACGTGCAAAGTATTCTGTGGTATGTTAGACTCATCATCTTCATTCCATATGAATTCCATAGCACACTAAGCCACTGATTGATTTGTTCAAGGAGAAGAAGTTCCTTCTTAAGAGCTAATCCGACTTATGCAAGGACTTTGATATCCTCGATGATGGTTCCTGACCTGAACTTTGGTAGTGTTTTATTATAAGACTACTATGTGGTCATGCTTGTCTTGGATAGCGTGTTCACATGTTTGTAGCAGAACCAGCTCATATCTTGAAGCTTGATATCATAGTTCATCTCCCGAGAATCTCACAACATCATCTCGTCGATTTGGGTTGCAACTCTTCTTTTCAGACATGTTGAGTCTGAAGTATCCTATTTCTAACTAGATCTGAATCTCAGGCAGATATGATGGTTGGAACATTCCCACCATTTGCATTTTGTTCCCAGCTTGCACCCCATTGTGCCAATCCTACCATGGGTTGCCCTCTCGGTAATTACTACTCATGAGTATCTTCAAAGTGGGCTTACCATGGGTCCATCCATTCCCGATGATAAGAAAAATCATCCCTTGCGTTGTCTTCAACAAGGTAGTCCACATCATCCATTCTAGTCCGAGTATGCCATTCCTTCGAGCTCCTTCACACGATCTTTTGTGATTGCCTGAGGCTGGTATAAAGAGTTTCAATGATCTTTGTATCAAAAGTAATTCTTTTTGCCACTTAAGGGAATATATCTGTGAGTCACCTTCCTTAAGATGTCTCGTTATGATATCATTGCAACTCAACTCCTCGCTACGTCATTATCGAGCGTGGAATTGTTTCCTACCAAATCGAGCCACCACCTTCTATTTCCTATCACCCCGATGAGTGTCTTGTGTCTTAGCTCAAGAGATATTCCCATGTCTCATTCCGTGAGTTGATCCTAAGTTGTTTGATCTTCGAGAAGATCGATCCTTCTAGAGTTTCCCTTTCTCCTTCGTGTCGAGTTGGACAAAGATCTCGAAGGCCAAGACGTCAAGATCATGTGGTAGAACGAATCAACATCTTCGATGAGGGCGCTTGGATCATGAAGATCGTGCTAGCTTTGTGTCCCCTCTATCTTCTTATCTCACGTCTTGAATCTCGGGACGAGATTCTTGTTTAGTAGGGGTGAGTTGTCACAGCCCTAGAATTCTACTTTGTATTTAGTTGCATCAGTGAGTGGCATCCATGCATCATGTTTAAATTCCTTTTAAATGTGAATTGGGGAAAGTGGAAAGCCTCAGAGATCATTTCTAAAAATGATAAACATTAAAAATTGCTTCAAACAAACCCAAGAAAATGTTCCTGTTAAGCTATAAAAATATTGGGAGGAAGTAAAACTCAAACCAATATTTTTGGAGTCTCAGGGATATTTATTTTGGTCCTTTGAAATTAAATCAATAAGTATTTGACTTTTGGATTATATTCATTTTATATAGAATATATTTCAAAAGGCCCTGAAATTATTTATGTGCCTTTGGAAAAGTCCATAATGGCAACATACAGATATTCAGAAGGTTTTGCCCTGCTTTGATTTACTTTGAATTTGAATCAGTGGCAAAATAATTAAAACAAAACAGAAAAACATAAAATAGAAAACCAGAGAGAGATGGAAAACTTACCTGGTCTCACCTGTGCAGCCCACCAGAGAGCTCAGCCATCCACTGTAGCACTCAGCCCAGCCCACCAGCGCCCTCCCTGTCGTCTACCTCCTCGAGACAGTAGGACAGGTGAAAGTGCAACTATCCCTAGGTGGTTTTGGTAATTCATAACAACATATAGCTCATTGAGCTAATGCTATTCCAAGATGATTATTCAGGAAAGCTCAATGATTGGCATGGCATGGATGTGAAAGTGGAACCCTCAAAATGCTAAGGACAAAGGATTGGCTCAAGCTCAAAAGCTCAAGACTCTTCATTTTATATTTTAGTGATCCAAGATCACATTGAGTCTTTAGGAAAAGCCAATACTATCAAGGAGGGATGAGGTGTTGCTTAATGAGCCTCTTGCTTCATGTGCTTAGTGATATGCTCCAAAAACCCTCAACTACTTTCCCATATCCACATATGACCTAAACCCTAAGCCAAACTCGCTCCTACCGATTCTTCCTATCCGGCGCCACCGAGTTTCACTTGTCATTAGCCACTGCCAAACCCTAGCAATTCGGTTCTACCGATAGGGATCTCGGTCTCACCGAGATGGGATTGCAAAATCTCTGTTTCCCTTTCGTAACTTTTCGGTCTCACCGAAAGAGCGAATTCGGTCCCACCGAGATTGCAATGTAAATTCAGTGTTTCCCCTTTGTAACTTTTCGGTCTCACGAAAGAGCAAATCGGTCCCACCGAGTTTACCTGACCAACTCTCTGGTTAGCTAATTACCAAATTCGTCTCACCGAGTTTGTGTAATCGGTCTCACAGAAGTTATGCCCAAACCCTAACCATATCGGTCCTACCGAGTTGCATGTCAGTCCCACCGAAAATCTCTAACGGTCACTAGGTTTACATTTTCGGTCCGACCGAGTTTGTGATTCGGTCCCACCGAGATTGGAAAAATGTGTAACGGTTGGATTTTGTGTGGAGGCTATATATACCCCTCCACCTCCTCTTCATTCGAGGAGAGAGCCATCAGAACACATACACCATTCCAAACTCATATGTTCTGAGAGAGAACCACCTACTCATGTGTTGAGACCAAGATATTCCATTCCTACCATATGAATCTTGATCTCTAGCCTTCCCAAGTTGCTTTCCACTCAAATCTTCTTTCCACCAAATCCAAATCCTATGAGAGAGAGTTGAGTGTTGGGGAGACTATCATTTGAAGCACAAGAGCAAGGAGTTCATTATATGTGTTACATGAGAGTCTCCCTAGAGGTCTAACCGATCCACAAGATTGATGGAGTGAACACCTCAACTTGGTTTTCAAAGATCGTTCCTCTAGCGGATGAAGATCTACCGCTAGTGAGGCAAGTCCTGTGTGGGCGATGGCCATGGTGGGATAGACAAGGTTGCTTCTTCGTGGACCCTTTGTGGGTGGTTGCTTCTTCGTGGAACCTTCGTGGGTGGAGCCCTGTGTGGACTCTCGCAACCGTTACCCTTTGTGGGTGGAGCCCTCCGTGGACTCGTGCAACCGTTACCCTTTGTGGGTTGAAGTCTCCATCAACGTGGATGTAGGATAGCAGCACCTATCCGAACCACGGGAAAAACATCCGTGTCTCCATATTGCGTTTGAATTCTCCAAACCTTCCCTTTACTTTCTTGCAAGTTGCATGCTTTACTTTCTGCTGCCAATATACTCTTTGCATGCTTGCTTGAATTATGTGATGATTGCTTGACTTGTCCTAAAATAGCTAAAATCTGCCAAGAACTAAAATTGGGAAAAGGTTAAGTTTTTATTTGGTCAAGTAGTCTAATCACCCCCCTCTAGACATACTTTCGATCCTACAAGTGGTATCAGAGCTTTGGTCTCCATTTGCTTTGATCTCCATAGCTTTGGTGGTCATAGCCTTGGTCTCACAACCTAGGAGAGTATGGCGTCTAGCGAGGGAAATTATCACCGTAGAGGTCCCTACTTTGATGGTACTAATTTTGCTAGTTGGAAGCATAAAATGAAAATGCATATTCTTGGACATAACCCCGCTGTTTGGGCTATTGTGTGTGTTGGTTTGCAAGGTGAATTCTTTGATTGGAGAGAACCAAACCGTGAAGCTACCGCGGATGAGTTGAAGATGTTGCAATACAATGCTCAAGCTTGTGATATTCTCTTCAACGGATTGTGCCCCGAAGAATTCAACAAAATCAGCCGTCTTGAGAATGCGAAGGAAATTTGGGACACTTTGATTGATATGCACGAAGGTACCGACTCTGTCAAGGAATCCAAGTTGGATGTGCTTCAAAGTCAACTTGACAAGTTCAAGATGAAGGATGGTGAAGGTGTCGCTGAAATGTACTCTAGGCTTGCTCTCATCACAAATGAGATTGCCGGCTTAGGAAGTGAAGAGATGACCGATAGATTCATCATCAAGAAGATTCTAAGAGCCTTGGATGGAAAATATGATACCGTGTGCACATTGAATCCAAATGATGCCCAATTACAAAGATCTCAAGCCAACGGAAGTAATTGGAAAGATTGTTGCTCATGAGATGTCACTCAAGGATAAAGAGGAACTTCACAACAAATCAAGTGGTGCCTACAAAGCCTCATGTGAAGTCCCCACATCATCAAGTGAGAAACAAAACTTCAATGAAGAATTGAGCTTAATGGTGAAGAACTTCAACAAGTTCTACAAGAGTAGAAACAAAGATAGAAGCTTCAAGTCAAGGTCCTACAATGACAAAAGATCTTCTAGTCGAGAGCGAAACTGCTACAATTGTGGAAGACCCGGACACTATCCAATGAGTGTACGGCTCCCTACAAGAGAAGAGAAGATTCTCCAAAAAGAAGAAGCAAAGAATCACACAAGAGAGAGGGAGTAAGAGATGATCGTTATGAACGAAAGATACTCACGGAGAAGCAGGATGGAAAGGAAGAAAAATCATCAAGAGCTACACAAGAAGAGACATCAAGCTCAATGTTGGTGAATGGGTATCCGGCTTCCGACTCCGACAGCCACTCCGAGAGAAGTTATCACTCCGAGTCCAAAGATACTCAAGATGAAGGTGTTGCCGGTCTAGCACTTGTGTCAACCAACTCCTACGACATATTTGACTCACCAAATGAAGGAATTGGAAGATGCTTCATGGCCAAAGGTCCTAAGGTAACACACCCCGAGTATGTTGATTTCAATAGCGATGAAGATGATGTTAGGTGATGATTTGCTTGTTGACAACTCTAGTGATGAATACTATGATGAAATCAATTAATCATGCTAATCAAGATAAAACGAATGACAATGATAAGGAGAAGATTGAGGCTCTAACTAAAGAACTAAACACTCTTAAGTTAGCTCATGAAACTATCTTCGAAGATCATCGAGAACTTTTAAGAGCTCATGAGAAATTACGCTTTGAAAAGCTCAATCTTGAGCAAGAGCATGAGTTCTTAAAAGCAATCAATGATGATCTCCGCAAGAAAAGTTCTTCTTACATTGCCAAGCGTTTACTCTTATCCACTTACATGCCTCAAGTCAAGTCTAGTAACAAGAACAAGAAAGATTCTTCCTCTAGCAGTAACAATGATCATGCTAAATCCAATATTGTTGCTTCTAGTAGTTCTCTTGATTCCACTAATGATTCTCTTAGCCAAGTTACACTTGAGCAAGAAAATAGCTTATTGAAGGGAATTATAGAGAAGGAGTGTACAAAAGCCTTGCCAGGAGCAAGCAATTCGAGGAAATTGTGCGCAAGCAAGGAATGCACCGGAAGAATCAAGGGCGTTGGTTTTGAACGAAAGTTCAATGCCAATGGAGTTGAGTGGGAAGAAGATCAATACCCCAAGACAAAGTTTGTTCCTCAACAAGAGAAGTATGATACTTCTTTCAAGGGGACACAAGCTCAAGATGATCTTCCACCACAAGACTACAAGCAAAAAGGCAAGGACAAGCTTCAAGAGGAAATTGACGCATTTGAAGAAGCTCCTAAGACCTTAGTCAAGTGGATTCCCAAGACTACTTCAAGTTCCACTTCATCAAGTACGACTACAACTCCAAGGATTCCCATCAAGATGATGTGGATCCAAAAGAAGAAGAACTAGAGAGTCCTTGAGGGTGACTCCGCCAACATACTTCACTCTTATCATTTTGGCAAGAACAAGTGCAATCAACTTCCACATCTTGCACTAGTTCAAGGAGTCACAAACCCTCTTGTTGGTAAGACAAGGGACAAGGTAACCTAAAAGTTTTCATGGACATCATCTTGTGTGTGCATCACTCTATGTCTATGGATATCCTTGTTTGTTCCTTGTGGGACTAACCCATGTAGGTATTGAAAATGCAATTCACTCAAATGGATAGCTCCAAGTGATCTACATCAACATTGAGCATCCACATCTTCAACATCTACATGAAGTCATCATCGACGAAACCAGGTTAGTTCATCCCTCCAAGGGGGGATATCACATCTAGGGGGAGCTTTACTCTAAGACTTGAGCTAAAGCAACTCTAAAGATGTGAACACAACAATGCTTTATGTAAAAGTGGTAACCCCACTTGAGCTTAAACGATGAGTATGACCTATGATCAAGTGTTCTCACTTGACTCCTAAGTCAATATACTCATATATAGATGACCTTGTCATCGCAAATTGCTTGATAGATGCTAGAATTGGTTGTGCATGCCTTGCCACATATTTCATTTGCCATCTTATTGTGTGAGCATGCTGGTTGCATATTTTACTCATTCGAGGACATCCACTTGTTGTTTTGATCGTTTGGGTTTATTTCCTTTGCAAGTGGATGGACAAGAATGCCTAAGAACCTCCTCTAGCTATCTATGCTTTTCTCGTCTCAAACTCTATTCATGCTGCATCACAAAATTTGATCAAGTCAGATTCGAACCACTCTGTGTGAGGAGCGCTCGGAGTCCCCGATTCGTCATAGACTTAAACTTCCAAAACCTCTTTATGATTCTCGGTCTGACCGATACCCCACTTTCGGTCCTACCGAGATCATTAAGTTGATCTAGGTTTTCGATCTCGGTGCAACGATTTGAACATTTCGGTCACACCGAGTTTCAGTAACTGCATGCAGTTATGAATCTCGGTGCCACCGAGTTGTTCCACTCGGTCACACCGACAGGGTCGGGCTATATATAGTCACGGGCAAAAATTTGGAAATTTCTCCGAACCCCTTCGCCCGCGCGATAGCCTGCTCTGCCAACGTGGTCTCCGGATCGTCTTCTCGCCGCCAGCCGCCTCCAGTCGCTGGTCTCCGTCGCCGTCAACGGGAATTCTGCCCCGCCGTTGCCGCCGTAGCGAGTCTCCGCCGAACTAGGGTATGGACTCGATCACAGTGCTATTCCCCGTCCGATTCCTAGCACATTGTGATCATCATGATTCTTGCCATGATTGAAACACTCCTATCCAGTCAATACGCCCGTAGATTAGCTTTGATTCGAAAATTTTAGGGTTAGGTTTCCGCCGAAACCATCTCGGACCCACCGAGTTGAAAAACTCGGTCCCACCGATTTGGCTTATGCCATTGCACAAGTGAGACTCGGTCTGACCGAGAATTACTTATCGGTGTGACCGATTTTGGAACTCTGTGAAACCCTAGCAGTCTCGGTGCCACCGAACTGTGACTCGGTCCTACCGAGTTCACTAGTTTAGGTTCCAAAACTGCTTCGGTATCACCGAGTTTGAAAATCGGTAGATCCGAGATGATTTCAGTGGGAAACTAAAACTAAATTTTTGGATCATTCTTTTGCAAAAAATCTCTGCATTTTGTGATGCTCATCCACTCTATATCATCTAAACCTATTCACAGGGTCAGCAGTCAGAGTTTGCAGCATGTCTGATCAAGAGTGACAGCCAGAACATGTCAGAGCAGCAGGTGCAGATGAGTGAGGGCACTAGTCCCTCCAGCTCTTCAGATGATGGCAGCAGAAGTACCCCAAGCAATCTGCCAAAAGCTGCCACCAGACAGAGGAAGAAGAGAACTTCAGACTCCGAAGATGAAGATTATGTGGCAGAGGAAGAGGCCACTCAAGAGAGTTGAGCCAGCTCAAGGCACAAAGCCAGGTCTAAAGATCAAAAGGCCAGCAGGCAGGCAGCCCATGTCAAAGGCAAGAGCCTCAACTGAGAAGCCCACTTCCCAAGAGCCAATTGCTGCAGAGGGAAAGAAGAGGAAGGAAAGGGTCAAGAAGACCGTAGCCAGAGTGCTAGGAAAGGCTTCCATCATGGAAGAGGAAGAGGAAGAAGAGGTAGCTGCACCAGCACCTAAGGCACCCAAGCTGAATGGGTGATGCCATAAGATCAGGGGCTACTGCATCTAAGCCCAAAGCTGCCTCCAAGCCAAAACCAAAGAGGAATACAAGGAGGATTCCTGCAGCTGAGAAGAACAAGGCCCCAGTGCCTGAGACTGTTTGCTGAAGAAGAGGAAGAGCAAGTTCTAGAAAGCTCAAGCCCAAGATCCCAGACCACAACGATGCTCATCCTGTGGCTGAGGACATGAAACTCAGGAGAGATTCAGGGCTGAGGAAGTGGAGAGAAGCAGACCCGTATGCTTCAAGGAGAAGGACTGCTGTGGATTACAGATTCACACCAAGGAACAGCAGGACTTCTATGAGAACAGTGCTACTAGATAAGAAGCCATTGTTTGTGACATGAGATGGTCGACTGACTTACATGAAGGAAAATGAGGACACTACTGGAGTGTATGACAGCTTAGTGCATTGTGGAGTTGCAGACTTTGTGGGTACAGAAGCTCAAAGTGGAAGAAGAGCTTATCATGCAATTCTACTCACGGCACACTTTATATCCAGATGGGAGGATAACTTGATGTCTGAGGTACGAGTACCAATCAACTGTTGAGGAATGGGAAATTGATCAATGCCCAGAGGAGCAAGCAGATGACTTGACATTTATGCCAAGAAGAATGGACCACAACTCAATGTCCAACATGTACAAGGAAATTCCAAATGAAGCTCTTGACACTTTCAAATTTGGCTCAGTGCACTATCTTCTGTCAGGGCTGCCAACAATCAATTGATATTGAGGCACACTCTCTTGCCCAAGTCTGGAGATCACAAGATGATCAGAGGCCATGCAATCAACTTGCTTCACGTCTTTGATGTGCCACAGAAGTTCAAGGTCATGAGCCTCATAGTAGAGACTATCAAGAGGACTGCAGCAGATCAGAAGAGGAGCTGTGGATATGCACCTCAAATTCAGGAGCTCATCAACTCTAAGATGGGCACGGGCATATATTTATTGGACAAGGAACACCTGCCCATCCGTCCAGATTTTGAGGACAATCAAGTTGTCATGACTGAGAATGAGCCATCTCTGCCCAAGCACAAGCAAAGAAGGAGAAGGCAAGGAAGGAGAAAGCTGCCAAGATGCCAACTCAAGAGGAGGCATCTGAGTATTTCTTGAAAACTAAACAAGAGCAGCTTGGTTACCTGATTGCATCCACCCTGCGGATTGAGAAAGGACTAGCCACCCTAACTCAAACCAGGCAACTTAGAGAGATCATGGAACAAAAGTCTATGACTTGGATGTCAAGGTGACAGAGATTCAGACTGCAGTGGAGCAGCTCCAGGATGACATGCAGGAGAGGAGAGGCAGGACTACCACTATGCCTTTGCCAGAGTGCCACGACGTCCGAGGTCGTCTGCCGTGCCAGTTGCTTCCACCAGAGCCACCACCTCAGCACCAGCTACAGCCTCAGTTCCACCAGTCCAGCATCTACTTCAGCTCCAACTCCAGCGTCCTTCAGCGTCTACAGAAGCCTTCGTCCTTGGAGTGATCCGGACTCCACCACCACCAGAAGATCAAGCCTGAGCGTCGATCTATGCACT
>NC_053028.1:543178974-543190403 GCF_003073215.2 Triticum urartu
ACATTTAACTTGGGACTGTGATGAAGTGCCTTGCATTGTCTTCTGTACTGCTTCTAATTTCTTGAAAGCACTTACGACGAGACACTTTTTACCTGATAGAGTGATATTGGTTGCATGTTCATATGGTGCCTGGCTTTCATTTCTTCTAATTTTGTTGAAATGCCTTCCGCTTACTATTTTTTCATACATATTCCATCCTCCTATCGTACGTGTGAATGAAACGCTGTCTTTTTTTGTATATATTCCATCCTCCTATCCTGCCCTTGCCTTACATCAAAGTAGTGTTCGTCTGTATCATGCATCAAACCAGTTATGCAGAGCTAAGTTTTATTCATCTTCTTGTGGTTTTGACTTCATAAGGCAATATTAGAAAATCGGAAGGAAAAAAGTAAGTTAGGGGATGTTGGTGGTCCTCCGCACCGACGCAAACAGAGACTCTAGATTTGCCACTGCTACTGCTAATGAAGTTAAAGTCCCAAGTCTACATGATGAGTTCATCTCCCGTACTCCACCATCGTAGGTGCTTGCTCTAAGTTGACAGTGTGATAATTGGTTTCATGTTGCATATGTTTTCTAGCCTGTATTTCTTCTATTTTGATTAAATTGCACCTGCTGAGTTTATACGTTATACATGTGCATATGACATGGCTTTCTGTGTCTAGAATACACTGCATCTATCTATCATACCATGTTCTTACATCAAAGTACTGCTGTTGTGTATCCTGCATCAGTCACTCATGATTGGACGCTTCTAACATGGCAGTTTGATAGTGGTTGCATCTTGCATTGATTTCTACGTTGTACTGCTTCTAATTTTTCGAATTGCCACTTATGACAAGACACTTTTAACTTGGCAGAGTAATATTGGTTGCATCTTTCATATGGTGTCTAGCTTGCATTACTTCTATTTTCTTGAAAATCCTTCTGCTTAGTTTGCACATCGTAGCTGTGAATATGTCATGCCGTCCTATTTTTCTTACATCTTCCATCCTCATACGGTTGTCTTACATCAAAGTATTGCTTGTCTGTATCATGCATCAATGAGTTCTGAAGAGTGATTTTATTCTTTTGTGTTGTGGGTACTGCTTGACATGGCAAAGTCAAAAAATAGCAAGGAAAATAATATAGTAGGGAGTGTTGTTACTCGTCCGGTGAAACGGAAAAGGTTCTGCCGTCGAGATTCTGTTGGTACTTATAGTGCAGTAGAAGGTCCATGTCCACCGGCTAAATCTACAAACACAGTATTACCTGCTCCACCAGTTGCGGCATCCGCTTCAACTGTACCAGCATCTCAATCAGTTACTCGTTCGTTTGCTCCGGAACTGGCCAGTTCCCAAGCTGCCTTCACACCTAACACTACTTCCGAAGCACTACAGACACAACGCGACTTGGCAAGATCAGATGAACCTCATGAGCATCAACACCAAGACGGTACCTAACCGAGTCAAGTTGCAGTTGCATGCTCCTTTATATGTACTCTCATAGTTTGATGTACACTAACACTTTCCATATTCGTTGTGGAACTAGCACCACGGCGCAAGCGGAAACAAACATCAGGGATAATGCTTGATAGATTAACAAAATCTAAAGGAGGAAGAATGGAGATCCATTTTGAGGCAGGTTTAAAAAGGCCACGTGATGCTACAGAATCAGCCAAGTTAGTATCAGAGGCAGCCGTTGCCGTTAGGTGTCATGCACGTATCCTCCCAACGTGGATCCAGTACAGGAATGAGAAAGACAATACCCAGTTTAACACCTTCCTTGACCATTTATCCGTAAGTAATGTTATTCATCGCAATTAGTAATATTGTCTTGCTCTGTCCCATACTTTCTAGCTTCCTCCTAATAAGACTCACATTCTTTTTTCAACAGATGAGGTTCAAGTTGGATCCGAAAGATGATGCAACTAGACAAGCATGCACTCATGTTTTTCAGTCTGCTTTGCGATAGTATCGGTACCACCTTAGAAAATCTCACTTTGAAGGCAAGGCTAACAATGAAATTGCCCAAACATCTCCAGTGGAATATATTACAGATGAAGACTGGACAGCCCTCGTTAAACACTGGTCTGATCCAAAGTATCAGGTAGGCTATATGTATTTGATCAGACCACATATTGAACTTGTATTTATGTATGTGCCTTACAAGTGTATCTTCTTCTAGGCTAACTGTTTGAAGAACAAAACCAACCGTTCTAAAGTGAAATTCCAATAGACCACAGGATCTCGTAGCTATATTGCACACTGCGAGGCTCTTGTAAATAGCTGCTACTTCCTTCTTTTTTTGTGCCATATTATCCTATCTATATTTACTTGTTCGAAATACAGAGAAAATCCCGTGCGGACCAAAAAGAACCTGAACCGAATGCAGTGCAAATCTTCAAGGATTGCCACACCAGCAAGATGAAGGGCATGAGCACACCAGTTCAAGCCGCTGTTGTATGTCCTTACTCCTGCTGCCTTGAACTGATTGGTACTGTGATGTGTTCATTTAACTACTTGGTTTGCAGCCAATGTCAGTTACTCTGTTCACTTTTATTCACAGTTGTCTTAACGTATCATTTCACCTTACATGGTTTAAAAGAGATGAAGGATATTCTATTGGTCTTGATCTGTAATCTAGTTGTTATGTTCACGTGTGCACACAATGATAAAATAGCATGTTTGTTTTATATCTGTTTGCCCATGATATGAATGATGTCATACTATGTTCATCCTAGTTTAAACCATGTCTCTTTATCCTTAGATGTCAACGAATATGAGGAAATAGACAATACAGTAGGCATGCTACATGGACATATGTTCCGAAAGTGATTTTATTATGTAGTTGGCACTACAATACATGCTAATGTATTACAGTAGTTCACCAAAATAAGTTATGTATAAACGTTTAACCTACTTTGTTTGTTTTTGTCTCATTAGTAACTTATCTGGTACACTAATCTACAAGTTCAAACTTTCAGGAAGCTATGGAACAAATGATTGAACAGCCACAGCCACTTGAATGTGACGAGGCTACTACAGACAGAATGTCACCTCTTGCTGCAGTGCGTCAGTATCTCTCCACTAACCGTGCAAAAAGCACCTTCCTGCATAATTCTGGGTTGGTTGTCAAGGTAACCTCGTCCAAATCGCCTACTGAAAAAAATCTTCCTGCTAGACAGAGTGATATATCTATGCTCCAGACACAAGTCCAATCCCTAATGGACGTTGTTTCAGAAACAAGAATAGTGGTTGAGAAATGTCGTCAAGATATCAATGGTTTTGAAACCAGACTATCAGACATTCGCTTCGTTGTTCAAGAGCAATGGCAGAAAAAAGGTGGAGATCGTGCTGCTCCATCAGATTCTACAGCCTGAAACATTAGCACTCAGGTCAAATGATCTGTGCTTCTATACATCTGATGGTGCTTTTATCTGGAAGGACTGTAAACTTTATGCCAACAGGCCTTTTTTGTATGATTGGAATTTATTTTGTTGTGATACAACATTTATGATGCTGCCTCAGGCTGCAGTAATTACGACGCTATTTTTGTATAGTGTAGGTTTATCTTAGTAATGTAATCGGCCGAAAGCTTCGTAGGAGCCCAACAAGCCAACATTCGTCGGGCCCATTCCAATTGGGCTAAAAACGATTACGGGCCGAAATTGGCATGTAGCCCACTAAAAATATCTGGGCCTAAATCAGCATAAGTTTTCATATTTTTCTAGTAGGCCTGTGCCCATAGTGGGCGTTTAACAGGCCTAAACATAATCTGGGCCCTCAAGTAAAAATAGGCCGTTTACAGGTGTAAATATCTCGAGCCCATAAAATACATGGGCCTTTAATAGACCGAAAGTGAGATTGGGCCCTGATTGTGCCAAATAACCCACTGGACTTTACAGGCCGAAATTCGGACGGGCCGTAAATGCGCCGACCTAATACACGGGCCTTTAACAGCCGGAACTTCGGTCGGGCTAGATTATCGTCATTTTTATATGGGCCGTTAATGGGCCCGATATGACGTTGGGCCACATATGGCCCATGGTTTAGGTCCGCGTTAACAGGCCGCAAAAGTGGCCCAAAGCTATAGTGGGCCTCTAACAGGCCGAATGTCAGACATGGCCGAATATGACCCAAATCCTTCACGGTCGTTTATGGGCCGAAAGTTTTGATGGCCTGTAAATGGGCCATAAGCCGGGCCTTTAACAGGCCGGAAATACACCGAGCCGCAATTTAGCCCAATTACATTAGCGGACTGTTAACGGGCCAGAAGTGACCATGGGCCGCGTTGATGACAAGTTTAGGACAGGCCGTTGATGGGCCGATTTGACAAAGAATGTTGGGCCTTTAGCTGGGCCGGCCCATTATGGTCGCAGAATCTTGTGGGCCTTTAGCTGGGCGGCCCATTGTGTCCGCAAAATCTTGTGGGCCTTTAGCTGGGCCGGCCCATTATGGTCTGCAAAATCGTGTGGGCCTTTAGCTGGCCGGCCCATTATGGTCCGCTAAATTTTGTGGGCCTTTAGCTGGTCGCCCATTATGGTCTGCTAAATCTTATGGGCCTTTGGTTGGGCCGGCCCATTTAAACTTTGTGGGCCACTTTTGGGCCGGTCCACGTGTCAACATATCATAGGCCCATCTCGACGTTGGATGAGTGACACCTGTGCCAACACGGAGCTGACGCGTGGATCCGTCAGCCAATGAGAATTTTACACGTGGAAAATCGGCATTGGTCGTGGCTGTTAACAGGTTATCGGATCTAAAATCCGACCCGATAGCTTAACGGCGTTCCGTTACGGTGGATGCCACGTGTCGGTCACCCTTGACGAAAGCACTTCTGTGACGCGCGATTTATCGTCATGGAAGTGGACACTTCCATGATGATAATTTTCTCTCTCTGGGACACTTCTACGACCGCATAGGTATGACTATCTTGATTCTGTCTTAAATTTGTCATGGATGTACATGCATGACAGAAAACGCGACCTACTGTGACAAACATGTATCATCACGGAAGTGTATTTTTTTTGTAGTGAAGACTCTAGACAATGCTCAAAGAAATTATGCTACTACTGAAAAAGAACTTTTAGCAGTTGTATTTGGTTGTGATAAGTTCAGACCTTATATTGTTGATTCTAAAGTAACTATCCACACTGATCATGCTGCTATTAAATATCTTATGGAGAAGAAAGATGCTAAACCTAGACTTATTAGATGGCTTCTCTTGCTACAAGAATTTGATTTGCATATTGTTGATAGAAAAGGAGCTGAGAACCCCGTTGCAGACAACTTATCTAGGTTAGAGAATGTTCTTGATGACCCACTACCTATTGATGATAGCTTTCCTAATGAACAATTAAATGTCATAAGTACTTCTCGTAGTACTCCTTGGTATGCTGATTATGCTAATTACATTGTTGCTAAACTCATACCACCTAGCTTCACATACCAACAAAAGGAAAAGATCTTCTAAGATTTGAGACATTACTTTTGGGATGACCCACATCTTTATAAAGAAGGAGTAGATGGTGTTATTAGACGTTGTGTACCTGAGCATGAACAGGAACAGATCCTATGCAAGTGCCACTCTAAAACTTATGGAGGACACCACGGGGGAGATAGAACTGCACATAAGGTATTGCAATCCGGTTTTTATTGGCCTACTCTCTTCAAGGATGCCCGTAAGTTTGTCCTATCTTGTGATGAATGTCAAAGACTTGGTAATATTAGTAGACGTCAAGAAATGCCTATGAAGTATTCAATTGTTATTGAACCGTTTGATGTTTGGGGCTTTGATTATATGGGACCTTTTCCTGCCTCTAATGGATATACACATATTTTAGTTGCTGTTGATTACGTTACTAAGTGGTTAGAAGCTATTCCAACTAGTAGTGATGATCATAACACTTCTATTAAAATTCTTAAAGAAGTTATTTTTCCGAGGTTTGGAGTCCCTAGATATTTAATGACTGATGGTGGTTCACATTTTATTCATGGTGCTTTTCGTAAAATGATTTCTAAATATGACGTCAATCATAGAATTGCATCTCCGTATCACCCACAGTCTAGTGGTCAAGTAGAATTGAGTAATAGAGAACTCAAATTAATTTTGCAAAAGACTGTCAATAGGTCTAGAAAGAATTGGTCCAAGAAACTTGATGATGCATTATGGGCCTATAGAACTGCATATAAAAATCCTATGGGTATGTCTCCGTATAAAATGGTATATGGAAAAAGCATGTCACTTACCTCTCGAACTAGAACATAAGGCATATTGGGCTATTAAAGAGCTCAACTATGATTTCAAACTTGCCGGTGAAAAGAGGTTATTTGATATTAGCTCACTTGATGAATGGAGAACCCAAGCTTATGAAAATGCCAAGTTGTTTAAAGAAAAGGTTAAAAGATGGCATGACAAAAGGATACAAAAGCGTGAGTTTAATGTAGGTGATTATGTATTGCTATACAACTCTCGTTTAAGATTTTTTGCAGGAAAACTTCTCTCTAAATGGGAAGGCCCCTATGTTATCGAGGAGGTCTATCGTTCCGGTGCCATAAAAATCAACAACTTCGAAGGCACAAATCCGAAGGTGGTAAACGGTCAGAGAATTAAACATTATATCTCAGGTAATCCCATAAATATTGAAACCAATATTATTGAAACCGTAACCCCGGAGGAATACATAAGGGACACTTTCCAGAATGTTTCAGACTCCGAAAAGGAATAGGTATGTGGTACGGTAAGTAAACCGACTCCAAAACAATTTTTAAGGCAATATTTCTCCGTTTTGGAATATTTAGAAAAATAGAAAATTAAGTAGCAGTCCGGGAAGGACACGAGGGCCCCACGAGGGTGGAGGGCGCCCTACCCCCTGGGCGCGCCCCCTACCTCGTGAGCACCTCGTGTGCCTTCCGGACTCCGTTTTCTTGCACGATACGTATTTTGGTCGGTAAAAATTCACTATATATTCTCCCGAAGGTTTTGACTCCCGTATCACGCAAATATTCTCTGTTCTTGTTTCGAGCTGTTTTTCTGACAGATCTAGATTATCATGACGTCCCCAAGTGCTTCCAAGGACAAGTTCTTCGAGAAGGTCATCAACCCTTACCTCGCGGAGGTGCTGCGACACCCTCAAACCATTGAGATGCGTGATGGGTTGCTGCACATCCGCGATGCTGAGGGACCAAAGGGAACCGGAAGCGTGGAGACGAGGCTCGAAGCAATGGAGCAACAAGTTTTCAAGTGCCAGGGGATGGTGGAGCGTGGAATCAACGCTAGCCACACGATGCTCGCGGAGTTCACTAACAACTACAAGCCGGATGCCAAGAACACCGAGGAGGCCATCTTCAAGCTACATGAGAAGATCGAGCACCTCCAAGCCCAAATCTATGACCTGCAAAACCAAAACTGTGAGTATGAATATAGATTCAAAAGAATGAGTTTGGCTGCAGATTCGAGGATTCCGGAGACTCGATCATCCTTCTATGATGGTGAACCTATGCCTTGGAAGATGGATGACAAGCCCGCATCATCAACAACACCTCCACCTTCTTCACCAACCAAGGAGATATAATCACATGGGTATGGGCACTCCCCTTGGCAACTCAAGCTTGGGGGAGGTGCCCCGGTATCGTATCACAATCACAACTCCTATCTTTACCGTTTTCCTTAGTTCGATCCTATTAGTAGTATTTTGATCTAGTAGAATAAAGTTTATGGCATGATCTAGTTTTGAGTTTTGCCTTATGATCTCTCTATGTAATCGAGTCCATGAGCTATATAATAAAGATTAGTGTTGAGTCAAGGGCTTGATTTTCTTGCTATGATCTTGGGTGAATAAAAGAAAAGAGAAAAATAATAAGAAGAAACAAAAGTTCATATTGATCTTATTGATAGTAATGACTTCACATAGAAAGAGTATGATGATTAAAAGTTGTTGGGAGTTGGCAGACATAGCTTTGGTCATCATTGCAATTAATAGGAAGTAATAAGGAAAGAGAGGCTTCACATATAAATATACTATTATTGACATCTTTTATGATTGGGAGCACTCATCAAAATATGACATGCTAAAGAGTTGATGTTGGACAAGGAAGACAACGTAATGGGTTATGTTTTCTTATATCTGAGATAAAGTATGTTTTCATGGATCATCCAACATGTTGAGCTTGCCTTTCCCCCTCATGCTAGCCAAATTCTCAGCACCAAGTACAGATACTACTTGTGCTTCCAAATAGCCTTAAACCAGTTTTCCCATGAGAGTCCACCATATCTACGTATGGATTGAGTAAGATCCTTCAAGTAAGTTCTCATCGGTGCAAAGCAATAAAAATTGCTCTAAATATGTATGATTAGTGTTGGAGAAATAAGCTTTATACGATCTTGTGATGTGGAAGTAATAAAAGCGACGGACTGCATGATAAAGGTTCATATCACAAGGGGCAATATAAACTGACGTTCTTTCGCATTAAGATTTTGTGCATCCAACCATAAAAGCGCATGGCAACCTCTGCTTCCCTCTGCGAAGGGCCTATCTTTTATTATTATCTTCTACCTTATGCAAGTGTCATGGTCATCTTCACCTCTCCCTTTTTCATTTTATCCTTTGGCAAGCCCAGTATGTTGGAAAGAACCTGATATATATATATCTAATTGGATGTAGGGGGGCATGAGTTATTATTGTTGACATTACCCTCGAGGTAAAAGGTTGTGGGGCAAAACTATAAGCCCCTATCTTTCTCTGTGTCCGATTAAAACTCCGTAACCACAGTATTGTGTGGAGGTTAAACTATGAAGGAAATGATAGTTGAGTATGTGACTTGCTTTTTAGCTCTGACATAGACTCTTTCTGATGTTATGATAATTGCAATTGCTTCAATGACTGAGGTTATAGTTTGTTGGTTCTCAATAAGGTTTCGATTCATACTTTTGCATTGTGAATAGATCATCAACTTGAACATAAGTAATCATATGACAATATCTATGTATGTTGCCTGTTATGAGAATAATCATGATGCTCATGTCGTATTTTATTTTTATCGACGCCTCTACCTCTAAACATGGGGACATATTTATTGTTATCGGCTTTCGCTTGAGGACAAGCGAGGTCTAAGCTTGGGGGAGTTGATACGTCCATTTTGCATCATGCTTTTATATCGATATTTATTGCATTATGGGCTGTTATTTCACATTATGTCACAATACTTATGGCTATTCTCTCTTATTTTACAAGGTTTACATAAGGAGGGAGAATGCCGGCAGCTGGAATTCTGGGCTGGAAAAGGAGCAAATATTAGAGACCTATTCTGCACAACTCCAAAAGTCTGAAACTCCACGGAATACCTTATAATAAATAATGAAAAATCCTCGCCAAAGATGAAGACCAGGGGGCCCACACCCTTTCCACGAGGGTGGGGCCCCCCGTAGGGCGCGCCCCCCTACCTCGTGGTCCCCCTAGTGGCTCTCCGATGACCATCTTTCTCCTATATGAAGTCTTTCGTCGAGAAAAAACCAGAAGCAATCTTTCGGGACGAAACTCCGCCGCCACGAGGCAGAACCAATCTAGGGCTCCGGCAGAGCTGTTCTGCCGGGGAAACTTCCCTCCCGGAGGGGGAAATCATCGCCATCGTCATCACCAACGCTCCTCTCATCAGGAGAGGGAAATCTCCATCAACATCTTCATCAGCACCATCTCATCTCAAAACCCTAGTTCATCTCAAAACCATCTCATCAACATTCTTGTCTCCAAGTCCGGGATTGGTGCTAGTAGGTTGCTAGTAGTGTTAATTACTCCTTGTAGTTGATGCTAGTTGGTTTAATTGGTGGAAGATCATATGTTCAGATCCTTTATGCATATTATTACCCCTCTGATTATGAACATGAATATGCTTTGTGAGTAGTTACGCTTGTTCCCGAGGACAGGGGAGAAGTCTTGTTATTAGTAGTCATGTGAATTTGGTATTCGTTCGATATTTTGATGAGATGTATGTTGTCTAGCCTCTAGTGGTGTTATGTGAACGTCGACTACATAACACTTCACCATTATTTGGGCCTAGAGGAAGGCATTGGGAAGTAATAAGTAGATGATGGGTTGCTAGAGTGACAGAAGCTTAAACCCTAGTTTATGCGTTGCTTCGTAAGGGGCTGATTTGGATCCATATGTTTCATGCTATGGTTAGGTTTACCTTAATACTTTTGTTGTAGTTGTGGATGCTTGCAATAGAGGTTAATCATAAGTGGGATGCTTGTTCAAGTAAGAACAGCACCCAAGCACCGGTCCACCCACATGTCAAATTATCAAAGTACCGAACGCGAATCATATGAACGTGATGAAAACTAGCTTGACGATATTCCCATGTGTCCTCGGGAGCGCTTTTCCTATATAAGAGTTTGTCCAGGCTTGTCCTTTGCTACAAAAAGGATTGGGCCACCTTGCTGCACTTTATTTACTTTTGTTACTTGTTGCTCGTTACAAATTATCTTATCACAAAACTATCTGTTACCACTTATTTCAGTACTTGCAGAGAATACCTTGCTGAAAACCGCTTATCATTTCCTTCTGCTCCTCGTTGGGTTCGACACTCTTACTTATCGAAAGGACTATGATAGATCCCCTATACTTGTGGGTCATCAACTTCTTCGATAAATAAGAGTGTCAAACCCAACGAGGAGCTAAAGGCAGAACAAATATTCCCTTAAGTTCTATCGACCACCGATACAACTCTATGCACACTTTGACATTTGCTTTATCGGAAACAAGTACGAAACTATTTTGTAGGTGTGATACTAGAACTACTTTGAAAGAATAAAACTAGAAGTTATTTGCAAGATAATAAAAGTTAGGTGTTTAGTAAAAGGGTTTGTGTCAACAAGAAAGTTTATTTGTCCCTAGGCGATCGATAACAAGTACCGGTAATAATTCTTGCAATTCTATATGAGGGAGAGGCATGAGTTAACATACTTTCTCTACTTGGAACATATGCACTTATGATTGGAACTCTAGCAAGCATCCGCAACTACTAAAGATCATTAAGGTCGTGAAACCCAACCATAGCATTAAGTATCAAGTCCTCTTTACTCCCATATGCCATAACCCAAGTACTCGGGTTTAAGTTCTGTCACTCCCCAACCCACCATAAGCGAACCATGAACATATTGCAACACCCTACAGCGGGGGGCCCTCACGTTTGCACGAGAACAGAGGGCACCGTAGGACAACACCATAAATAAAATATACAATCATACCAACCAAGATCACGATTAACCCACAGGACAAAACGGATCTACTCAAACATCATAGGATAACCATAGATCATTGGGAAATAATATATGGAGTTGAGCACCATGTTTAAGTAGATATTACAGCAGGGACAAGAGGTGTTACACCGCTGCATAGAGGGGGGAGAGTTGGTGTTGACGGTAGTAAGATTGTTGATGTAGATCTCGTCTTG
>NC_053028.1:543191403-543231148 GCF_003073215.2 Triticum urartu
TAGTGGGTTTCATCTATTTACTGTGGCAATGACATGTCATGAAGAGGATAAGGGGTTCAACTACCGCAGCAAGAAACCGTTGAATCGTTGTTGTCCTAATGCAGTAAAAGAGAGCAGGAGCGAGAGAGTGGGATTGTATCGGAATGAACAAGGGGGTTTTGCTTGCCTGGCACTACTGAAGATAATATAGTTCTTCATCGGTGTCATCGATCACGTCGTCGGAACCATGTCTATCGAGAGGGAACAATTACCGGCAAGGGAACATAAACAACATTCAATTAATGCAATGCACAAGCGAATGAATGATATGATGTATTAAGGTACTGAATTGACCTAATGCAATATGTAGCCAATTTAATTTAAGTGGAACTCAAACAAGATCAAATTCCAACTCCAAATGTTATTTCATAAGTTGCCCTAATCATAATTTGTCCTATTCAGTGAGGTTAACTTGTTCAAACATGCATGATCATGGCATAAACAGATTCTTCATATTTTTCTGATCATTTTTCATATATAATTTATTTCATTTGGAGTTACGGTTTAATTTCTATGATTTTTAGAAGTTTTGGGCATTTTTTGGAATTTACTGATTATTAATAAATCCAGAAAATGTATTACTGCGTCAGCATTGGGTCATGCTGATGTCAGCAGGTCAACAGGAGCCGTCCAGGTCAAACCTGACCAGTGGGGCCCACTGGTCAGTGCCCTAGTGCTGCCTAGGTCACAGACAGGTGGGGTCGGGTCAACGCCCACATCAGCATAGTCAAAGCTAACACGTGGGCCCACTATAATTAGATTAATCTTAATCTTGCTTAGTTAGCCGGTTAGTTAGGCAGTGGGGCCCGACTGTCTGTGTCCCAGGGTGTTACTAACTGCGTCATTAACCCTAACTAATCGTGCCACGTCAGCGTCGCCGGATTAAGGGCCGGCGACCTTACAGTGCGGCGGCGACTCGCCGGCCGGCCGTTTCCAGCGGCGGATGGCCGCACGGATGGGTTCTATGGAATGCTCTCAGTGCGGCGCATCCAGGGGTGGTCGTGGGGTTACCGGGGATGGGCTGCAGCGGTGAGGGCAGCGAGCTTTGCGGTGGGCGGAGCTCGGGCAACGACGGAGATGGCGCTACAGGCGGCAGTGGGTCAAGCCAAGGGCACCAGTGGGTTGCCCTCGCTCGCCCGCATCCAGGGGAGCAGACGGGAGGCGGAGGGGACGCCGTAGCTCGCCGGAGCAAAGCTTGTGGCGGCGGCCGGAGTTCAGCGTCCGTGCAGCTAGGGCCTAGAGGACGCGGAGGGGCCGGGGAAGAGGGGGAGTCAAAGAGGACGCTCACAGGGAGGTCGTAGAGCAGCTCAAAGGCCTCGGGGAGGCGGTGAGGGTGGCGAATCGGACGGCGGCATCCAGCGGCCGTGGGCGGGGAAGTTGCTGTAGGGCGCGTCCACTCACGTGGCTCGACGGAGATGGTGTGGAGGTCGATGGCGGAGCTTCTTGGCTCGTCGGAGAGGCATGTGGAGGCCGGTGGCCACACGAATGGTGGATGGCGGCGACGGGCTCCTCCCGGGATGCGCGGGAGGGAGAGCCAGGGGAGGGGAAAAGGTCCAGGGAGAGAGGGGAGAGGTGCAGAGGGGTCGAGGCGATCCTGGGCGGCGGAGCAGGACGAGGGGGAGCAGCTGCGTGGCTAGCAGGAGGTGGCCGCGGCTCGGCTGTGTGCGTGCCACGCACTTTGCCAGAAGGCGCGAGGAAGACGATGAGGTGGGGAGGTTTGCGGTGGTGGGCTGGGCCAGAACAGAAGCTGGGCCGGCTCTGCTGCAGGTGAGCGCCAAGTAAGTTTCCCTGCTCTGTTTTATTTCTGTTCTGTTTTCCTTTATTAATTTATTTTGCCACTGTTTTGAACTCCAAACAAATTGAAAACAGTGACAACATTCCTCTGAATATTTTATATTGCACAATGGAATTATCTGAAGGCACATAAATTATTTCAGAGTTATCTGAAATTATATTCCATATATTAAGAATATAAAACCAAATCCAAATACAATATTGATTTAAATTCAATGCCCAAAATAATTCCTTAAAAATGTTCATTATTTTTGGTTTGGAACAAAGCCCTTGCCAAAAATACCAAATATCAATAAGGATCATTTTGGTTTCACTGAATGCAAATTTTAGTTGAACCTAGTTGATTCAAGTGGTGCTAGGGTTTGAACATCCCCATTTCAAGATTCAATTAAAGTTATACATGATGCATGGATGCTTTAAGGCAACTAATGGCAAGCAAATTCTAGGGCTGTGACAACTCATTCCTACTAAACAAGAATCTCGTCCTGAGATTCAAGACATGAGGTAAGAAGACAGAGGGGACACAAAGCTAACACAATCTTCACGATCCAGGTTGCACTTTGTAAGACCGTTGATTTGTCACCATCTTTGTGCCGATGTCTTGCTTCGGAAACTTCAACCAACACGACAATGAGAGAGAAAAAAGGAAAACTCTAGAAGAATCGATCTTCTCAAAGATCGAACAATTGAGGATCAACTCGGAATGAGATGTAGAAACATCTCTTGAGCTGAGAGACAAAACACACATTAGGGGTGATGGAAAGAAGCGGATGACAAGGGTTCAAATTGGTAGACAATAATTCCACACCCTCTTGTCAACGTAGCGAGGACTTGAATTGCCATGATTCTATAATGGGGCATCTTAGGGAAGGTGACTCGTAGAGCTATTCCCTTAAGTGGCAAAAAGAATTACTTTTGATACAAAGATCATTGAAACTCTTTATACCAGCCTAAGGCAATCACAAACAATCTTTGAAGGAGTTCGAGAGAATGACATACTCGGACTAGAATGGATGATGTGGACTACCTTGTTGAAGACAACACAATGGATGATTTTTGCTTATCATCTGGAATGGATGGGACCCATGGTAGGACCACTTCTGAAGATGATCCTGAACAACAATTGCTGAGAAGGGCAGTCCATGGGAGATTGACACAATGGCGGTGCAAGCTGGGAACAAAATGCAACTATTGGAAATGTGCCAACCATCATATCTGCCTGAGATTCAGATCTGATTGGTGATAGGATACTTCAGGCTCAGCATGTCTGAAAAGAAAGTTTGCAACACAATCAACGAGATGATGTTGCGAGATTCTCGGGAAATGAACTACGCTAGTAAGCTCCAAAACATGAGCTGGTTCTGCTACACACATGTGAACAGGCTGTCCAAGACAAGCATGACCACGTAGTAGTCTGATAATAAAACACTACCGAGTTCTGGTAGGGAACCATCATGAGGATATCGAAGTCCTTCTATAATCCCGGGTTAGCTCTTAGGAAGGAGCTTCTTCTCCTTGAACAATTCAATCAGTGGCTTGGTGTGCTAGGGAATACATATGGGATGAAGATGATCAGTCTATCAGACCATAGAATACTTCGCACATGCATGACTGACTTGGGATGATTCCAGAGGAAGCAAAAACAAGCTTTCTCGAATTCACGGCGACAACTTGCATCGATTGCACATGAACTTAGAGGAAGTCATTACTTCCATCCAAACATATACTTCATGAACGGGGCATGAAGAAAATGCTTACACAAGTTTCCAACACTAGCTGGATGTTCAACACAAATCATGGAGGAGACAAAATGCTGCTGATGGGCTCAACAACGACTCATCGGAATTTCCATATCACTGGACTTCCACCATTATGTGAACACGGCGATAGCATTGGTCAGACCAAAATATGTAATGGTGTATGCTCAAGGGATCAACCACGAGTAAGACAACATTACAAACATCATTGGTTCTGGCTTGATTTGACGATACCCCATACTCAAGTCAAAGTTTTGACAAGGCAATAGATCCAACAACAGATCACGAGGACCAATCGATGGAGGTATTATCTTTCTTCAACGCACACACACAAAAGGATATCCCTTAACATGGACTAAGTCAGACAAGCTTTTATCTTCCAACTCTCCAAGTTGTTGTGTAGCTCAACCAACTAGCTCAGGGATATCCAACACAGATTCTTGGAGAAGGAGTGAGTTATTGGAAAACCAACTTGATCACGAGCTCAACATAACAGTCAGGGGACAACCTGGTAATGCTTCCGAGAAGATATTCGGAAAATCACGAACCACCGATATGTTACTAAGCTCGAGATCAATCTTGCTTTTCAGAGCAAGACGGTATGGACAAATAAGCAAGGGATTGAATAATCCTAACTCATTGATCGAAGAGTGCACCGGAAATAAGGACTAGGTAGCACAATCTATCTTAGAATGATGATCCAATAACCAACACGCTAAGAATGAGAATATTGTCCATTTGCTACCAAGCAACTAGTTGCTAGGAACATTGATTTCACACATCGCGGTTAACTTGTCGGTATTCCGGTTGCAACAACACGGAACCGAGGACCGAATGATGATGGTGAGAAGTATCACTAAATCAAGAATTCATAAGAGATGGTGCAATTCTCACGATATTCTTGACATAAAGTGGGCAATACTTCAGGGTAGAACAGAATCAAAAGCTTGATTGCATTTGATCTGCGGAATACAACTGCTTTGACCCAATCCTAGAAATGGATGAGGTACTGGAGCTTGTTTCTCCTAGTCATTCTGGAATAGAATGGCTTGACGGACCACAAGAATAATAAGCATTGATAGACACGGATGCACAATTACTCCTGACTATCAATTGATAGATGATGGTCAAAATACAAATGAAGAGGGACAACTCAAGAGGACGTATATCTTTCTGAGTTGTGGATGCATAGATTAATATGTCGAACCAAGTTCAACAGGTTTCTTCCAGATAACCCATGCAGGAAGTTAGAACTGGCAGAATCACAATTATGAATGGAGAACTCCTCACGAGTACTCTGCTTGTGATATTTTGGTTCAAAGAACTTCTGCCTTAATGGTTCATGGTATTTGGAAGAAAGAAATACCACGGACCTCGAGGAATGTCAGAAAGGTTACTAATATCCTAAAGGAACTAGGAACACTATCAACATGAGGTAAGTAGGGTGAACCTCGGGTTCAAGAACCCAGAAATAGAATACCTACTAACTAATAACATCACGGGATGCTTTCGAGAATGATGGCCAGAATCATCACACCGGGAACACAAAACATGGCTAGATTACTAGGTGACTCCCTAAAACACCTAGGGTCATAATAATAGCTCCAACATATATGTTGAGGCAACAGAGTACCTCAACTCACAGATTAGTGTGATTAATCTGGCCCAAATGGACATCACGAACAGGAGGAAGGGGTTTGCAAATGCATCAGACTACTTAGAAACCTGGGATGACTCGGACAGCAAAATGGCTGTAAATGCTCAGAAAAAGATTTGAGACATTCACAAGGATTTGCATAGTCACTTAACAACACAAAATCAAGGTTCTGGTTCAGCTGACAACATACTAAAATTAGTAGAAACTGAATTGAGGCCTGGAACCAACAATCCTATAAGTCTATGGATTAGTAACACGTCATCCTAATAGATAGATGAGAAGGCCTAGTTCTTAATCCCCGTAGAAGAGAAGAGGGTGACTCAGATCAGAAGGGCATAACGTAAAGGAGTAAAAAGAGCCTTACGTTCCCTTCCACAATCAATCCCCTTATATAACTAAAGCATTTCTAGACTCAACTTCGACCAGTTTGGCTTGGTAATCCTACAGGCAGTCAGGCTCTGATACCAAAGCTGTCAGGACCCCGATTCCAAGTCACATCGATCTAGCCGGTAGCACCTCATATCACTTTGCGGCCTCACGCACGGTATTCCCATGGGTGTCGCCTTACCATGGCCCGGGACCGTTTGTGCCTTTTGGCTCACATATATGATAGTGTCACCAGCATCCATATGATAGAGAACCCGGGCCGACATGGCTAGTTGTGAACCCAAAGCGGCACTAACCTATGGGCACAGGCATACATGAATCACATCGAGCGTGTCGGTCAGCAGCGTGTGAATCCGGGCTGTAGCACTGGGCTAACAGGACTCCGGGAACCCGGGCTGTAGCAGGCTAGGAAGGACTCCGGATGTCACCGCGTGACATTTCCTCGAAGGGACAGACACAGGAACGACGTGAAACACATGCCGGCCAGTCAAGTGTCCTGAGCAGTAGTGCTGGGCTAACAGGACTCCGGTGAACCGGGCTGTAGCGGACTACTATGGCTCATGGAAGCACTGGACTACATTAACCCATAAGAGAGGCTGCCAAGGATAAACAACTAGATTGTCGGATCCCACACATACCAAGCATTTCAATCATACACATAATATGCTCGATATGTGTAAATACAACATGGCATCACAACATAACTCTACAACTCAAGTATTTATTCATTAGGCTCTGAGGAGCGAGATATTACAAACATGGGTCTCATGACGCAACAATCATAGCATACAAATCAAAGCACATGCGGAAGCTTAACATGTCTGAGTACAGACATCTACAAATGGAAAAGGCTAAGAAGCCTGACTATCTACCAGATCCTGTCGAGGGCACAAGATCATAGCTGAGGTATCAAGCTAAACGTCGAAGTCCACACGAAACTACTAGCGAGACTGACGTCTCTTTGCAAAACATAAAATAGGCAAACGTGAGTACAAATGTACCCAACAAGACTTACATCAGAACTATCTACATATGCATCGGTCTCAATAAAGGGGGTGGTGGAGTTTAACTGCAGCAAGCCAGCTTTGACTGAGTGGCTAACCTGAACTATGAGTGCAAGCAACTCTTTTGAGGTGGCGCACACAAGTCCACATATTCACCATTCAATACACCACTATGGATCCGCTCCCGTCTCCTTACGAGCAGGCCATCCATAGCACTCACACTTATCTTGCGAGTTTTAGAGTATCCACTTTCACTTGTCTATGAACTGTTATAGGAAACCCAGAAGTCCTTTACCGCGGACACGGCTATTCGAATAGATCATTTATAACCCTGTAGGGGTGTACTTCTTCACACATGTTTCCACCACTTAGCGTCTACACACGACATGTGCTCGGCAGACTTCAAGCGAAAGCCGACGTGGGTGTAGACCACGACCTGACTAACCGCACAAGTCTCTAGTCCAGGTTTATCGCCTATTCGGGTTCCATCCGCAAGGAAATCCGGCCGGGGTGTCCTCAATGGCCCCAAACGATGTGTACAGGGTCCCGAGACGCCAAACGGGCACCCGGCATACCCGGCCATAGTGTATCTACCGCATCATAGCCCACCCCTAGGTTCAGCGCTACGCACGGCCGCCAACACATAACCTACAAACACCAGAAACTAGTTGCAACTCCTGGACAGAGGACGAGAGGGGTCAATAAGTCGAGCGGGGTCATATTTCAGGGCCCAATGTGTGGTAGTAGATGTTTCATGGATCACAAACACAGAACTCAGTTCCTGAGGACGGTTTCAGTGAGACAACCCACCATGTACTCCTACATGGCCTCTCACCGCTACCTTTACCAAATCGTGTTCACACACTTAGCTCACACACAGTAGGACATGTTCATCACTGTTCCAATTCACCCCCGATGAATCAGACCTGACTCAACTCTAAGCAGTAGCAGGCATGACAAACAAGCATGAATGAGTAGGCACATCAGGGCTCAAACAACTCCTACTCATGCTAGTGGGTTTCATCTATTTACTGTGGCAATGACATGTCATGAAGAGGATAAGGGGTTCAACTACCGCAGCAAGAAACCGTTGAATCATTGTTGTCCTAATGCAGTAAAAGAGAGCAGGAGCGAGAGAGTGGGATTGTATCGGAATGAACAAGGGGGTTTTGCTTACCTGGCACTTCTGAAGATAATATAGTTCTTCATCGGTGTCATCGATCACGTCGTTGGAACCACGTCTATCGAGAGGGAACAATTACCGGCAAGGGAACATAAACAACATTCAATTAATGCAATGCACAAGCGAATGAATGATATGACGTATTAAGGTACTGAATTGACCTAATGCAATATGTAGCCAATTTAAGTGAAGTGGAACTCAAACAAGATCAAATTCCAACTCCAAATGTTATTTCATAAGTTGCCCTAATCATAATTTGTCCTATTCAGTGAGGTTAACTTGTTCAAACATGCATGATCATGGCATAAACAGATTCTTCATATTTTTCTGATCATTTTTCATATATAATTTATTTCATTTGGAGTTACGGTTTAATTTCTATGATTTTTAGAAGTTTTGGGCATTTTCTGGAATTTACTGATTATTAATAAATCCAGAAAATGTATTACTGTGTCAGCATTAGGTCATGCTGATGTCAGCAGGTCAACAGGAGCCGTCCAGGTCAAACCTGACCAGTGGGGCCCACTGGTCAGTGACCTAGTGCTGCCTAGGTCACAGACAGGTGGGGTCGGGTCAACGCCCACATCAGCATAGTCAAAGCTGACACGTGGGCATACTGTAATTAGATTAATCTTAATATTGCTTAGTTAGCCGGTTAGTTAGGCAGTGGGGCCCGGCTGTCTGTGTCCCAGGGTGTTACTAATTGCGTCATTAACCCTAACTAATCATGCCACGTCAGCCTTGCCGGATTAAGGGCCGGCGACCTTACAGTGCGGCGGCGACTCGCCGGCCGGCCGTTTTTGGCGACGGATGGCCGCGCGGATGGGTTCTATGGAACGCCTGCAGTGCGGCGCGTCTAGGGGTGGTCGTGGGGTTGCTGGGGATGGGCTGCAGCGGTGAGGGCGGCGAGCTTTGCGGCGGCCGGAGCTCGGGCAATGGCGGAGATGGCGCTACAGGCGACAGTGGGCCCTCGCTCGCATCCAGGGGAGCAGACGGGAGGCGGAGGGGACGCCGTAGCTCGCCGGAGCAAAGCTTGTGGCGGCGGCCAGAGTTCGGCATCCGTGCAGCTAGGGCCTAGAGGACGCGGAGTGGCCGGGGAAGAGGGGGAGTCAAAGAGGGTGCTCATAGGGAGGTCGTAGAGCAGCTCAAAGGCCTCGGGGAGGCGGCGAGGGTGGCGAATCGGACGGCGGCATCCAGCGGCCGTGGGCGGGGAAGAAAGGTTGGGGAAGCTGCTGTAGGGCGCGTCCACTCGCGTGGCTCGACGGAGACGGCGTAGAGGTCGATGGCGGAGCTTCTTGGCTCGTCGGAGAGGCTTGTGGAGGCCGGTGGCCGCGCGAATGGTGGATGGCGACGACGGGCTCCTCCCGGGCTGCGCGGGAGGGAGAGCCAGGGGAGGGGAAGAGGTTCAGGGAGAGAGGGGAGAGGTGCAGAGGGGTCGAGGCGATCCTGGCGGCGGAGCAGGACGAGGGGGAGCACCTGCGTGGCTAGCAGGAGGTGGCCGCGGCTCGGCTGTGCGCGTGCCACGCACTTTGCCAGAAGGCGCGAGGAAGACGATGAGGTGGGGAGGTTTGTGGTGGTGGGCTGGGCCAGAACGGAAGCTGGGCCGACTCTGCTGCAGGTGAGCGCCAGGTAAGTTTCCCTGCTCTGTTTTATTTCTGTTCTGTTTTCATTTATTAATTTATTTTGCCACTGTTTTGAACTCCAAACAAATTGAAAATAGTGACAGCATTCCTCTGAATATTTTATATTGCACAATGGAATTATCCAAAGGCACATAAATTATTTCAGAGTTATCTGAAATTATATTCCATATATTAAGAATATAAAACCAAATCCAAATTCAATATTTATCTAAATTCAATGCCCAAGATAATTCCTTAAAAAATGTTCATTATTTTTGGTTTGGAACAAAGCCCTTGCCAAAAATACCAAATATAAATAAGGATCATTTTGGTTTCATTGAATGCAAATTTTAATTGAACCTAGTTGATTCAAGTGGTGCTAGGGTTTGAACATCCCCATTTCAAGATTCAATTAAAGTTAGACATGATGCATGGATGCTTTAAGGCAACTAATGGCAAGCAAATTCTAGGGCTGTGACACACAAGCTATTCAAACGCACTGTCTGAATCCGTTCGGTTTCTTGAGTCTCAATTACAAGCTGAAAGACATCGATAAGCTGTGCTACGACAAGAAGCGGAAGGACTGCGAAAGTGCCTGGAGCATTCAGATGCATACTTTCTGGTGCAACAGCAAGCGTTGGAGGATTTTAGCGCCAAATAGGACAAAGCTAATCAGCTTGCTAAGCTTATTGCCAGCATGGTGGATACCCAGGATAACGTTTCTTGAGCTCTTCTGTAGTTGTTTCAGTTATGCTCTTGTTTTGCTGCCGCGTTTATTTGCACCGATGGCCAATTTTGACAGCCAGTGTATGTAATGTGGTGCTTTGTTCCCTATATTTGCACTGGTGGCGAACTTTGATGCCCATTGGATGTAATATGTGTAATAGTGGTAATAGGCTAGCGTTAATTGCTTGCTTATTTATTTCCTTATTGTCTTGTTTAGTTGTTTGCTTGTAGTCACTGCAGTTCTTTTTCTGTTTTTTTCTAGTGGCCACAATAGCCTATTTTGGGTAACTAGGCCAAAATAATCATGGCAACACACGGACTGTTGTAACCATGGGCCTCCTGCAGGCCGTATGATCCATGGGCCTTCGTCCGGCCGTAGGATCCATCGGCCTTCTATATGGGCCTTAGGGCCCATGGGCCTTCTACGGGCCGTAGGGTCCATGGGCCTTCTACGGGCCGTACGATCCATGGGCCTTCTACGGGTCATACTATCCATGGGCCTCATACGGGCCGTAGGATCCATGGGCCTTCTACGGGGCGTATCATCATTTCGCCAATCATGGGTCGTACTATTCATGGACCATAACGGGCTGTTAATTGGCCGTATTTGATAACTCTATGAAAACAGCCCAACGAGTTTTTTGACATGAAAACGGCCCAACGTATTAACGGTCCGCAAACGGGCCGACTGTAACGACGGGCTGAATTTGGCCCACAAGCAGAAAATGACAGTAACGGGTCGTATGTAACCGAATACTGCAAATGAGCCCAAGAATCAATGGGCCCTGAGAAGGCCGAAAGATAACTTGGGCTGGAAACGGCCCAATGGAATAATGAGCCCTTAATGGGTGTAAAGTGATACACTGTTCATTACGGACCAGTTTCACCACGGACTGTTAATGGGCCAAGAGTTACAAAGGACCTCATATGGGCCAAAAGAAGTCATGGGCCACACATGGGCCGGAAGTTAAAACGGGCTGAATCATATTGGACGGCCCAGATGACGCTACTGGGCCTAATTCGGATAGGGCGTAACGGGCCCTGGGTTAGCAGGCTGTAAATGGGCTATATGCAAACATGCCATTAACAGGATTTCCGTGGGCCAGCCCGCCACCTTTTGACCAAGTCAAACGGGCCGTCCTTTTCACAGGAATGGGCCTCTGTTGGGCCATGCCATGTGTCGCCGTATCATATGTGCCTTCGGTCCAATGAGCAGATGACATCTGTCCCAATGGTGAGCCGACAAGTGTTTCCTCCAGCCAATGATGATTTTACACGTGGAAAATCCCCATTGGTCGGGTCTGTTAACGGGTTATCGGATCCAAAACCCAACCCGGTAGCTTAACGGCGTTCTGTTACGGTGGATGCCACGTGTCGGTCACCCTTGACGAAAGCACTTCTGTGACGTGCGATTTATCATCATGGAAGTGGACACTTCCGTGATGATAATTTTGGTAATGTCATGGAACACTTCTATGACAGCACAGGTATGACTATCTTGATTTTGTCATAAAATCTTCATGGATGTACATGCATGACAGAAAACGCGACCTACTGTGACAAACACGTATCATCACGGAAGTGTATTTTTTTGTAGTGGTTATGATAAGAAAGAATTTGTTGCTAGGAAACACGGTAAGGAAAGAGAGCCTTGGGTTCAGAAACCCATGCCTTTTCCTCCCAAACCATCCAAGAAAAAGGATGATGAGGATTTTGAGCGCTTTGCTGAAATGATTAGACCTATCTTTTTGCGTACGCGATTAACCGATATGCTCAAAATGAATCCTTATGCTAAGTATATGAAAGATATTGTTACAAATAAAAGGAAGACACCAGAAGCTGAAATTTCCACCATGCTTGCTAATTATAATTTTAAGGGTGGAATACCAAAGAAACTTGGAGATCCAGGAGTACCCACTATACCATGCTCAATTAAAAGAAACTATGTTAAAACTGCTTTATGTGATCTTGGAGCCGGTGTTAGTGTTATGCCTCTCTTTTTATATCGTAGAATTGATTTGAATAAGTTGACACCTACTGAAATATCTTTGCAAATGGCTAATAAATCAACTGCTATACCTGTCGGTATTTGTGAGGATGTGCGTGTTGTGGTTGCAAACGTTACTATTTTAACAGACTTTGTTATTCTTGATATTCCCGAGGATGATAGTATATCTATTATTCTTGGAAGACCTTTTTTGAACACTACAAGGGCTCTTATTGATTGCACTAAAGGCAATGTCACTTTTCATGTTAATGGTAATGAGCATACGGTACACTTTCCGAGGAAACAACCTCAAGTTCATAGTATCAACTCTATTGGAAAAATTCCATCGATTATATTTGGAGGTTTTGAATTTCCTCTTCCTACTGTCAAGAAGAAATATGATATTCTTATTGTTGGGGATGTGCATATCCCCGTTAAGGTAACATAGTGTTATTCAAAATTTCTCCGGTTCCATGTTATTCAGAATGAGTTCGTTAACAAGACTTGATCAACCTTGTTAGTGGATTCCTTTTGATGAGCATGAGATGGATGAAACTAGAAAGCACAACTCTCTGTACCTTCTTTTTACTTTCTGTTATTTATATTAAATAAAATAAAAATAAGTAGTTTTCGTCTGTTACCTGAATTATCCGTGCAATATAAAAATTCCCTGAAAATAAAAGTTCTCCAAATACCCTGAAATTTAAATATGATTTTTTCTGGAATATTTGAGAATATTTGGCACTGAGAACACAGTAGAAGGAGCTGGCACCTGGACATGAGGGTCAGGGGCGCGCCCCCTACCTCGTGGGCCCATGGTGGCCCTCCTCCACTTATTCCTGCACCCACACACTCCTTCTCCATCCCACAAACACGAATATCCAGCTCAAACCCAAGTCCAAGCTCATTTTGCTGCTATTTTCGATCTACTTGCTCAAGGCACCTCTCACCAAACTGCTTGGGGAGATTGTTCCTTGGTATGTGACTCCTCTATTGGTCCAATTAGTTTTTGTTCTAGTGCTTTATTCATTGCAAATTTGTGCTGCCTAGGTGACCATGTTCTTGAGCTTGCATGTCAAATTTATATGGTTCCAAGTAGTTTTGATGCATGATATAGGCTCTAGGCACTTCTATGAGTAGTTGCTACCAATATTATTGAGTTTGGCTTACTTTTATTTTGAAGTTACTAAAAATTTCAGAATTTTTCAAAGAATAATGAAGAGATTTTTGAGGGGCTCATCGAGCCGAAGCTCGAAGGAAAAGCAAAATGAAGAAGCAATGAAGCCCAAATATAATTTGCATCGCACCACGGAGGTTAGGCCGTGTGAATGGCCCTCCGATGATTTCTTGAGAGCCACCGGGATTTATGAGGATTTTTATGAATTGGCTAAGAATGTAGGCCTCACCGACTTCCTCCGCGACCAACGCGAACAATATCTCTTACTCACCAATACTTTTGTGCAAAACTTCTACTATTATCCTAGGGAATCACCTCCTTCATTAGAGTTTCATTTATATGATGTGGTTAAGATGTCACTTTATGATTTTTGTCGGGTTTGTTTGATCCCTTTCGAGGGCAAAATAGAGGAACCACATCGTGACGATGTGGATGGGTTTATTGATACCATCACCGTAGGGGAAACGAGGAATGTTTCCGATGCACAGATCACTAGCATACATTTTCCTGTTTTACGCTACTTTGCAATATTTGCTAGTCGTTGCTTAATTGGCCACGGAAACTGTGGAAACCTTAGTGTTCCTGATATTATTATTTTGTTACACGGGTTATTCTGTGATAACTCTGTGAATATGGGCGATATTATTTCTAAACGGTTGAGTCTGAACCGTACAAAGGGCCCCATCTTTGGTGGTATCTATGCTTCACGCCTAGCTGCACATTTTAAGATACCTATTAGGCATTATGAGAAGGAAGAAAAATTGCTGCCTCGTGTTTATTTAGATTATAAGAGTATGGTAGCACATAATTTCATTATAAAGAATAGGGAAGGGGAGCTTAAATACAAATTGTTCTTTGATAAACATGATCCGGAGACTATTACCTTGCCTGCTCCTTCCTTGTTTGATTTATCTGCAGGCCAGTAACTCATCTCGCCGGAGGACATTCATGCCTACCGGAACCCTGCACCAGCCATAGAGCCAGAGTCGGAACCACAAGTTGATCCTCCACGACAGTCTAATTACCATTGGGATCCGGAGATGATTGCCAACCAGTGGCAGTCAGAGTCTTCTTCATCGCAGTACGACCCCAACTATTATTATGGATATCCGCCAGGCCAGCCGTGGCCATAGACCAACTTAGGCCAAAAGCCTAAGCTTGGGGGAGTACGTATTTCCCACCGACATTATATTCATGTTCACACACTCATTGCTAGATGTCGGTGCTCATACTTTTTCATTGTATCATCCATGCTAGTTTATTTTTCTTTTCATGCTTTCTTGTTGTGTGTTTAATAAACCTTAAGAAAAACAAAAAAAATTAGTTGTAACTTTTAGCTAGTTTTAATTTCCATGCTTGTAGTAGTAATTAAAAAGAAAACCCAAAAATATTTCCTGTTCTTCTTTTGCTTGTTGGGAGATTTCCCGTGTAAATAGTTTTATTTCTTTTCTTTTCTTTGGGGGTTGATAGGAGAAGACCATAATTAAATTGTTAAAGCGGCTCTTATATGCATTATTGTTGATCTAACAAAAGAGCCCATATTGCCTTGTCTTCTCCCGTTTATTGAATGCTTGCAGATTCTAGCTTAGTCCAATGCACGCACGCTATTATTATTCACATCATTCGGTCGTGCAAGTGAAAGGCAATTATGACGATATATGATGTACTGACTGAGATGAGAAAAGCTGGTATGAACTCGACCTCTTTTGTTATTGTAAATATGATTAGTTCATCGTTCCTCATTCAGCCTATTATGAATAAACATGTTTGCAATGACAACTAGAGATCATAGTTTCTTGTTCCATGCTTGATTAGCTAGGAGCTTATAATGGTTTACCTTGAGTGCCAACATGCTATTAAAATGGTTGTGATGTGGTGTGATAGGGTGGTATCGTCCCCTGAATGATTTAAGTGACTTGACTTGGCACATGTTCACGCATGTAGTTGAAACAAAATAAACATAGCCTTCATGATATTTATGTTCATGGTGGATTATATCCTACTCATGCTTGCATTCAGTGTTGATTAATTTTAATGCATGTTCATGACTGTTGTCGCTCTCTAGCTGGTCGCTTCCCAGTCTTTTGCTAGCCTTCACCTGTACTAAGTGGGAATACTACTTATGCATCCAATCCCATAAACCCCAAAGTTATTCCACATGAGTCCACTATACCTTCCTATATGCGGTATCTACCTGCCGTTCCAAGTAAATTTGTATATGCGAAACTCTAAACCTTCAAACAAATATCCTGTTTTGTATGCTCGAATAGCTCATGTATCAACTAGGGATGTCCGTATCTTCCATGTTAGGCGGGTTATTCTCAAGAGGAGTGGACTCCGCTCCTCACTCACGAGAAAGTGGCTGGTCACCGGGATGCCCAGTCCCATGCTTTATGCAAGCTAAATCAAAATAATTGCAAACAAAACTCCCCCTGGGACTGTTGTTAGTTGGAGGCACTCGTTGTTTCGAGCAAGCCATGGATTGATGCTTGTTGGTGGAGGGGGAGTATAAACTTTACCATTATGTTTGGGAACCACCTATAATGTGTGTAGCATGGAAGATATCGCCATCTCTTGGTTGTTATGTTGACAATGAAAGTATACCGCTGAAAATATTATTCATCTCTATTTCAAACCCGAGCTCTGGCACCTCTACATATCCCTGCTTCCCTCTGCGAAGGGCCTATCTATTTACTTTCGTGTTGAGTCATCATCTTCTTATTAAGAAAGCACCAGTTGGAGAGCACCACTGTCATTTGCATTCATCATTGTTAGTTTACATTGAGTATGACTTGACTGGATGTCTTTTACCATGAATTACAATGTCTAGTCAGTCCTTGATCTTTAAAGGTGCCCTGCATTTATGTTTTGCGGTCTCAGAAAGGGCTAGCGAGATACCATCTTGTTATATCATATTATGATTGTTTTGAGAAAGTGTTGTCATCCGAGATTTATTATTATTGCTTGCTAGTTGATTATGCCATTGATATGAGTAAACTTGAGACCTAAGCATTATTGTGAATGTGGTTAGTCATAATCTTTGCTGAAATCTTGAATGCTGGCTTTACATGTTTACAACAACAAGAGCAAACAGAGTTTCTAAAAGTTTTTCTTTATCACTTTCAGTTTATCAACTGAATTGCTTGAGGACAAGCAAAGGTTTAAGCTTGGGGGAGTTGATACATCTCTGTCGTATCTACTTTTCCAAACACTTTTGCCCTTGTTTTGGACTCTAGCTTGCATGATTTGAATGGAACTAACCCAGACTGACGCTGTTTTCAGCAGAATTGCTATGGTGTTATTTATGTGCAGAAACAAAAGTTCTCGGAATGACCTGAAACTTCACGGAACATCTACTCGGAAATAATAAAAAATCCTTGCAAAATATGAAGACCAAGGGGCCCACCACCTGTCCACGAGGGTGGGGGGCACGCCTGCCCCCCTAGGGCGCGCCCCCTACCTCGTGGGCCCCCTGGAGCTCCTCCAACCTCAACTCCAACTCTATATATTTGCTTTCGGGGAGAAAAAAATCAGAGAGAAGAATTCATCGCGTTTTACGATATGGAGCCACCGCCAAGCCCTAAAACCTCTAGGGAGGGCTGATCTGGAGTCTGTTCGGGGCTCCAGAGAGGGGAATCCGTCGCCATCGTCATCATCAACCATCCTCCATCACCAATTTCTAATGCTCACCGCCGTACGTGAGTAATTCCATCGTAGGCTTGTTGGACGGTGATGGGTTGGATGATATCTATCATGTAATTGAGTTAGTTTTGTTAGGGTTTGATCCCTAGTATCCACTATGTTCTGAGATTGATGTTGCTATGACTTTGCTATGCTTAATGCTTGTCACTAGGGCCCGAGTGCCATGATTTCAGATCTGAACCTATTATGTTTTCAACAATATATGAGAGTTCTTGATCCTATCTTCCAAGTCTATAGCCACCCATTATGTGTTATGATCCGTTAACCCCGAAGTGACAATAATCGGGATACTTACCGGTGATGACCATAGTTTGAGGAGTTCATGTATTCACTATGTGTTAATGCTTTGGTCCGGTACTCTATGTGTTTCCGTTAGGACCCTGCTGCCATGGGAGGGTAGGACAAAAGATGTCGTGCAAGTTCTTTTCCATAAGCACGTATGACTATATTTGGAATACATGCCTACATTACATTGATGAATTGGAGCTAGTTCTGTGTCACCCTATGTTGTGATTGTTACATGATGAACCGCATCCGGCATAATTCTACATCACTGCTCCATTGCCTACGAGCTTTCCATATATTGTTCCTCGCTTATTTAGTTTTCCGTTGCTATTGCTATCATCACTACAAAACACCAAAAACATTACTTTTGCTATCATTACCTTTTGCTACCGTTACCGCTACTATCATATTACTTTGCTACTAAATACTTTGCTGCAGATATTAAGTTTCTAGGTGTGGTTGAATTGACAACTCAGCTGCTAATAGTTGAGAATATTCTTTGGCTCCCCTTGTGTCGAATCAATAAATTTGGGTTGAATACTCTACCCTCAAAAACTGTTGCAATCCCCTATACTTGTGGGTTATCAGTGCAACCCAGACATTTTGAGTATATGCTTGCTGACAGAATTGTTTTCCTCCATCTTACAACTGTAGAACTTGTCGGAGACTTCATATCTCCCGACCCAGACATTAGCTTGGAAAACCATTTTCAGCTCTTGGAACATCTCATATGCTCCATGTTGCTCAAAACGCTTTTGGAGCCCTGGTTCTAAGCTGTAAAGCATGCTGCACTGAACCAGGGAGTAATCATCACTACGCAACTGCCAGGCGTTCATAACGTCTTGAGTTGCTGGGAAAATGGGTGCGTCACCTAGCGGTGCTTCAAGGACATATGCTTTCTTGGCAGCTATGAGGCTGATCCTCAAGTTACGGACCCAATCCATATAGTTTCTACCATCGTCTTTTAGCTTGGTTTTCTCTAGGAATGTGTTGAAGTTGAGGGCAACATTAGCGTGGGCCATTTGATTTACAAGACATATTGTAAAGACATTTTAGACTAAGTTCATGATAATTAAGTTCATCTAATCAAATTATTTAATGAACTCCCACTCAGATAGACATCCCTCTAGTCATCTAAGTGATACATGATCCGAATCGACTAGGCCATGTCCGATCATCACGTGAGACGGACTAGTCATCAACGGTGAACATCTTTATGTTGATCGTATCTACTATACGACTCATGTTCGACCTTTCTATCTCTCGTGTTCCGAGGCCATGTCTGTACATGCTAGGCTCGTCAAGTCAACCTAAGTGTTTTGCATGTGTAAATCTAGCTTACACCCGTTGTATGCGAACGTTAGAATCTATCACACCTGATCATCACGTGGTGCTTCGAAACAACAAACCTTTGCAACGGTGCACAGTTAGGGGGAACACTTTTCTTGAAATTTACGTGAGGGATCATCTTATTTATGCTACCGTCGTTCTAAGAAAATAAGATGTAAACATGACAAACATCACATGCAAATCATAAAGTGACATGATATGGCCAATATCATCTTGTGCCTTTGATCTCCATCTTCGAGGCGTGACATCATCACCATCATCACCGGCATGACACCATGATCTCCATCATCATGATCTCCCTCATCATGATCTCCATCATTGTGTCTTCATGAAGTTGTGTCGCCAACTATTACTTCTACTGCTATGGGTAACATTTAGCAATAAAGTAAAGTAATTACATGGCGTTTTCATTGACACGTAGGTCATACAATAAATTAAGACAACACCTATGGCTCCTGCCGGTTGTCATACTCATCAACATGCAAGTCGTGATTCCTATTAAAAGAACATGATCAATGTCATACATCACATATATCATTCATCACATCCTTTTGGCCGTATCACATCACATACCATACCCTGCAAAAACAAGTTAGATGTCCTCTAATTATTATTACATGTTTTACATGGCTGCTATGGGTTTCTAGCAAGAACGTTTCTTACCTACGCAAAAGCCACAACGATGATATGCCAATTGCTATTTACCCTTCATCAGGACCCTTTTCATCGAATCCGATTCGAGTAAAGTGGGAGAGACAGACACTCGCTAGCCACCTTATGCACCAAGTGCATGTCAGTCAGTGGAACAAGTCTCACGTAAGCGTACGTGTAAGGTCGTTCCGGGCTGCTTCATCCCACAATGCCGCCGAATCAAGATAAGACTAGTAACGGTAAGCAAATTGAACAAATCATCGCCCACAACTACTTTGTGTTCTACTCGTGCATAGAATCTACGCATAGACCTAGCTCATGATGCCACTGTTGGGGAACGTAGCAATAATTCAAAATTTTCCTACGTGTCACCAATATCAATCTAGGAGATGCTAGCAACACGATAGAGGGAGTGCATCTTCATACCCTTGAATATCACCAAGCGGAAGCATTACAAGGAACGCGGATGATGGAGTCGTACTCGCTTGCTCAACCCACTTGGCCCACCGGGCCAGGTGGCTCCACCCGGTGGACCCTTGGACACCTTTCGGTGGTCCCGGTACAATACCGATAACCCCGAAATCATTTTGGCGACTCAAACTGGACTTCCCATATATAAATCTTCACCTCCGGACCATTTTGGAACTCCTCGTGATGTCTGGGATCTCATCCGGGACTCCGAACAACCTTCCATAACCACATACTATTTCCCATAACAACTCTAGCGTCACCGAACCTTAAGTGTGTAGACCCTCCGGGTTCGAAAACTATGGAGAGATGACCGAGACATATCTCCGGCCAATAACCAACATCGGGATCTGGATACCCATGTTGGCTCCCACATGTTCCACGATGATCTCATCGGATGAACCACGTTGTCGAGGATTCAATCAATCCCGTATACAATTCCCTTTGTCTATTGATATGTTACTTGCCCGAGATTCGATCGTCGGTATCTCTATACCTTGTTCAATCTCGTTACCAGCAAGTCTCTTTACTTGTTCCGTAACGTATGATCCCGTGGCTAACTCCTTAGTCACATTGAGCTCGTTATGATGATGCATTACCGAGTGGGCCTAGAGATACCTCTCCGTCATACGAAGTGACAAATCCCAGTCTCGATTCGTGCCAACCCAATAGATACTTGGAGATACCTGTAGTGCACCTTTATAGCCACCCAGTTACGTTCTTACGTTTGGTACACCCAAAGCATTCCTACGGTATCCGGGAGTTGCACAAGCTCATGGTCTAAGGAAATGATACTTGACATTAGAAAAGCTTTAGCAAACGAACTACACTATCTTGTGCTACGCTTAGGATTGGGTCTTGTCCATTACATCATTGTACTAATGGTGTGATCCCGTTATCAACGACATCCAATGTCCATGGTCAGGAAACCATGACCATCTATTGATCAATGAGCTAGTCAACTAGAGGCTTACTAGGGACATATTACGATCTATGTATTCACACATGTATTACGGTTTTCGGTTAATACAATTATAGCATGAACAACAGAAAATTATCATGAACATGGAAATATAATAATAACCACTTTATTATTGCTTCTAGGGCATATTTCCAACAAGGGGTGCACCACATTACCCAACACGCTCGATCCTTCTGGGCGGACACACTTTCCTGGGTCATGCCCGGCCTCGGAAGATCAACATGTCGCAGCCCTACCTAGGCTCAACAGAGAGGTCAGCACGCCGTTCTAAATCCTAAGCGCGCAGGGGTCTGGGCCCATCGCCCGTCGCACACCTGCACATTGCGAATGCGGCCGGAAGTAGACCTAGCCTCCCTAATACAAGAGAAGGTGTTCTAGTCCAATCTGGCACGCGCCGCCCAACCGCTGACGTGAAGAAGGCTTCGGCTGATACCACGACGTTGGGTGCCCATAACTGTTCTCGCGTAGTTGGTTAGTGCGTATAGGCCAGTGGCCAGACTCGGATCAAACATCCAGATCTTGTTAAGCGTGTTATTAGAAGTATCCGTGGACGTCGACCAGGGACCAGGCCCACATTTCTCCTAGGTGGTCACAACCTTCCCTGTCACTCCACCACAAAGTAACCATCAGGGGGCTGCGAGGAACCCAGGCCCACCACTACCTGGGTGGAACCACCTGCCCCTTCAGCCCCCATCTCCGAATCATCAACATAAGTATGTAATAGTATAGTATATACCCATGATCACCTCCCAAATGATCATGGCCCAGTAATATAGCATGGCAGATGGACAAGAGTGTAGGGCCACCGATGTAATACTAGCAACCTATTCCAAGCAATAGGATAACAGGTAAGGGTATCAACAATTGTAGCAACAATGAGAGGTTATGCAACAGAATAGGAGCTATCGAATCAACAACAGTAGCAAACCTAATGCAAGAATAAGAGAGAAGAGAGTGGGCGATATCTAGTTGATCAAAGGGGGTTTTCTTGCCTGGTTGCTCTGGCAAGGAGTGGTCATCATCGATGTAGTCGATCACGGGGGTATCAGCAGCGATCTTGGGGTCTACCGGAAAGAAGTAATGGAGGGGGAACACAATAAATAATAGAGAAATCAAAGCATCACAAAGCATAACATGGCAATACACTGTGCTAGGGGTGACCAAACGCAGGGATAGGTGATACCGGTGAAGGAGGAAAACATCCGGGAAAGTATTCCCGGTGTTTGGCATTTTCGGATAGTCAAACCGGAGGGGGATGGTTGCATGCTCGCTATGTTAGGGACGTGTGGCAGATGAACCAACTATACAAAGTATTTTCATACAAGTTACAGATCATTTTATATTAATTTCCAAAGTTTTATTCATTTTCTAGAATTATTTATATCTCAAAAATAAATAAGAAAAAGGCTATGGGTACCCAGAAGTGTACCCAGCCAGTGTATGGCAGGGCAGACCAATTGACTAGGTCAACTGCCCAGTCATCACTGACTGGTCAAAGTGAATAGTGGCGGTGGGTCCCGCATGTCATACTCAATAACTTTAAGTAGGGGTTTATTTAGGCTGTTTAACTAAGTGGGACCCGTGTCTCATAGGGTCATTTGCTAACTAATTACTAGACTAACCTAACTAATTCTACCCTAACATAAACGGGCCGACCCCATCGAAAGGGAGCCAGCCGAGCCGCGGTTGTGCACGGCCATGGCCGGCACAACGAGCAGCAGCGGCAAGCGGAGGCCGGCAGCGGCGCCCCTACAGGCAGCAGCAAAGGCGGGCGCCGGTGTGGGGGCACGCGGGCCTGTAGTCGTCAGCGGAGGCGGCCACCGGTGCGGAGGCGGGCTGCAGCTTCAGGCAGTAGCGGGGGGGGGTATAGGTCTCCAATGTATCTACTTTTCCTGGTTTTGGACTCTAATTTGCATGATTTGAATGCAACTAACCCCGGAATGACACTGTTTTCAGCAGAACTACCATGGTGTTGGTTTTGTGCAGAAATAAAAGTTCTCGGAATGGAACAAAACTTTGCGAGGAATTTTTATATAATAAAGAAGAATTTCTGGAGCCAAGACCTACCGGAGAGGGGCACCTGGGTGGCCACAACCCACCAGGGCGCGCCCCCTCTCCTGGCATGCCCAGGTGGATTGTCCCCACCCGGTGGCCCCGCAAACCCTGAAACCGACGTTATAAAATCCTATTTTCCCAGAAAAAAATCAGGGATAAGGAATTATCGCGATCGATGAGATGGAGCCGCCGTCACCTCCTATTCTTCATCAGGAGGCCAGATCCAGAGTCCGTTTGGGGCTCCGGAGAGGGGGGCCTTCATTCCTCGTCATCACCAACCCTTCTCCATGATGCTCCCCACTGGGAGTGAGTAATCCATTCGTAGGCTCGCTGGTCGGTGAGGAGTTGAATGAGATTCATCCAACAGCGAGGAAAAGTAGATACAACAAGTTACCAATCCAATGCTTACGAATTTATCCATATCGCCCTATGTTATAACTGTCTCATGATGAATATCATCCAACAAGTTACCAATCCAATGCTTACGAATTTATCCTATACTATTCTTGCTAAGTTACTACTGCTATTATCACGGTTACACTTGCTACAAAATTACTGCTATCACTGTTATCGTTACCGCTACTACTGCTACTATTATCAAAACTATCATACTACTTTGCTACTGATCACTCTGCTATGGATAATTAATCTCTAGGTGTGGTTGAATTGACAACTCAACTGCTAATACCTTCAAATATTCTTTGGCTCCCCTTGTGTCGAATCTATAAATTTGGGTTGAATATTCTACCCTTGAAAACTATTGCGATCCCTTATACTTGTGGGTTATCAAGACCTTTTTCTGGCGCCATTGCCGGGGAGCATAGCTATATTTGTTGAGTCACTTGGGATTATTATCATATTATCACTATGAAGAATCTGAAGGATGCTAAGACCAAGATATTTCCCTCAAAGACGAGGGGAGGTAAGGAACTACCATCCAGTTTTGGTTTAGATTCACCTTCTGTTATAAGTAAACTTGCAACACCACCACATGATATTAATTCTGATATGTCGCAAGTTATCAATGATGCTACCTCTGCTTTGGATAATGCTTATGATGATGCTAGTACATTGCTTAATGATTATGTGCCACTTGGTGACTTTCTTGATAAACAAATTGCTAGAGTTATACAACATGGTGTTGTTGAATCTGATGATGAGCTTGAAACTAAAACTCCTGAAACACCTGCTAGAACTAGCCCTCCTAGATATGAATTGCCTAAGGTACCGGAAGGTTATGTTATGAGTGAGGAGACAACTATAGATATTCTTGCTTATAGAGATATAGATGATCTAGAGAAATTATTCTGCAAGTATAAAGAAAATTCTCTGAATGCTAGAATGAAATGTGATTCTAAGTTTGCTACTTCACCTATCTTTATTGATGATAAGGATCATGAATTCTCTGTCGACCCAGAGTTGATTACTTTGGTTGAACCTGATCCTTTCCATGGTTATGAAACTGAAACTGTTGTGGCACATATTACTAAGTTGAATGACATAGCCACCCTTTTTACTCATGATGAGAAAACTCGCTATTACTTTATTCTGAAATTATTTCCTTTCTCCTTAAAGGGTGATGCTAAAGCTTGGTACAATACTCTTGCTCCTGGTTGTGTGCGTAGTCCCCAGGATATGATTTATTACTTCTCTGAAAAATAGTTTCCTATTCATAAGAAACAAGCTGCCTTATAGGAAATATTTAACTTTGTGCAAATTAAAGAAGAGAGTCTCCCACAAGCTTGGGGGAGGCTTTGCCAATTACTTAATGCTTTGCCTGATCATCCTCTTAAGAAAAATGAAATATTTGATATCTTCTATAATGGACTAACCAATGCTTCTAGGGACTTCCTAGATAGTTGTGCTGGTTGTGTTTGCAGGGAACGAACTGTTGGGCAAGCTGAAGAATTATTGAATAACATATTGAAAAATTATGATGATTGGACTCTTCCTGAATCACCGCCTAAACCCACTCCGAAGAAGAGGGGTATATTATATCTCAGTCCTGAAGATATGCAAGAGGCAAAGAAATCTATGAAGGAAAAAAGGTATTAGAGCTGATGATGTTAAAAAATTACCTCCTATTGAAGAAATACATGGGGTTAATACACCACCACTTCCTAAGGTGGTAGAGGTAAATTCTCTAATGAAGTTCAATGATAATGACAATCCTCACAATATGCATCCTAGGCAATGCCTTTATGAGTTTGAAAATTATATTAGAAAACAAGATCACTTCAATGCAAATGTTATGAAACAACTGAAATACAATTCTGATATGATTTCTCTCCTCAGTGACTTGTTTTTTAGAATATTAAATGATGTTAGAGGTGTTGGAAAGCATGCTTCTATGGTTCAAACTCAGTTAGAACAAGTTGCTAAATATCAAAGAGAATTGCTTGATGAAATGAATAATAATATGCATGACTTTCACTGGTACGCGTCGGTGATATACAAATGGTTTTTAACCCCTCTCCGCGACGACATTTGGAACCGTCGCCTAGTGAGTGTGGGCGATAGGGGGGTTCTTCCCACACGACCCAGAAAACGTCAGGGATATGCCCTCCTGGAACACACGCTTGGCAAAATGAGGTTGTGTGCGACCGATGAGTGCTCAAATATGGAAGTACGTATAGTAGAGCTAAAGAAATACAATTATACAGGCGAAATTGTTTCTGGTCGCAAGTACATCCCACACAGTCAGTCCCCGCTAAACGTTTCCGCTCGTATGTACATCCCACACAGTCGCTCCAAGGAAAATGTTTCCGTTCATAGGTACATCACACACAATTTTTCCCGTTAAATCATTTGCGTTATTGAATGTATCACACATGGTCCATAGAAGAAACTGTGTGTCAAAGGCTGCATCGCACACACAATTTTTATGTGGTAAACGTTTGCGCAAGGTGGCCTAACGCAAACAGTTTTCAATAGAAAGTCGTGTGTGACTGTTCATTGATCCAACACGGTTTATTCCTAGAATCTGTGTGCGTTGCCTGAGGTCATCGCCCACGGTATTTTTTCAATAACCGTTTGCAATAGCAAAACCCAATTAGCAGGCTAATTCGCCATTACCAGGCTAATTGCCCTATTATTAATAATGAATATATTAATCTAATTGACATTCATATTAAGCACATAATATATTTCATTTCCATATTAAGGAAGCAGAATTTCATAATTGAAATACCACTCGTGTGCGTCGGTCCTAAACAAACGGTTTTTAACCCTTTCCGCGATGGAATTTGGAACCGTCACTAAGTGAGTGTGGGAGATAGGGGGGTCCTTCCCACACAACCCAGAAACCGTCAGGGATATGCCCTCCTGGCACACAGGCTCGGCAAAATGAGAACGTGTGCGACCGGTGAGGGCTCAAATACGGAAATACATACAGTAGAGCTAAAAAATACAATTATACAACGAAATGTTTCCGTTCACAAGTACATCCCACACAGTCAGTCCCCGCTAAACGTTTCCGTTCGGATGTACATTCCACATAGTCGCTCCAAGGAAAATGTTTCCATTCACAGGTACATCACACACAATTTTTCTCATTAAATCGTTTGTGTTATTGAATGTATCACACACGGTACATAGAAGAAACTGTGTGGCAAAGGTTGTCTATCACACACACTTTTTAGGTGGTAAATGTTTGCGCAAGGTGTCCTAACGCAAATAGTTTTCAACAGAAAGCCATGTGTGTAGTGGAGATTGATCGCACACGTAGTGGATCCTAGAAACGTTTCTGATATCCACGTATATCGCACACGTTTCGCTTTCGCAAACCGTGTGCAGTGTAATCCCTAATTAATCCAATTAATCCCTAATTTAGAAATCACATGTTTTGAATTTGAAAGTAGGCAATCACTTATTTCATATCCAACCATGTTTATTACAAATATAGGTTCAACCACGAATCCATAATTCGATGCACAGGTATATATACTGAAGAACTACAGAAGCACCAAGTAAAGAATGATGAACCACAGTTGTACTAAAGACTGTAAAGAGAGATGCGAATGACATTCTGGTTGCTGGAGAAGGTGAGGCGGAATGCCCGTATTGTGCCCTCCTCCATGTGTAAGGCGCGCACGAGTCTAGGCCAACCCCTTGTGATGGCTGCCCGTCCATCCTTCACTGTCTTCATTAGGACTTCTCGATGCTCATTATAGTCTGGATGAAATACTTTGACCTTCATTGTGTGTCCACCAATCATGTACTTTGTGAGGTAATCTTGAGTGAACTGCTTGGGGAACCACTGGGAACGAAAAAGATTCAGACATTGTTGTCTAACAACTCATTATGGGCAGTAAAAAGAGAAGGTTGCAGAGTTTGTAGTTACCATCCTACAGCTCACTGTTGTTTTGGATAGAGCATAAACAAATAATTTGCTTTCCACCATTCATATCTTTTTGCTAATAATCCTTATCAGTTTCCTCACTTGATGCTTGTTCATCAATATCTCATTGCCCCATATGCAACAAGGCTCGATGGGTGGATACTTGCCAAGGGCATATGTACCTACAAGCAACAAGTCGATGTTAGAAGCTAACTAGTGTCCAGGCCTGGATCTATATGCACTACATTATGGAACAATGGGGGGAGTACAAGTCGAGGGATGAAGCTAACCTCGGCGGAAAATGGTGGCCACTCTCGTTGTTATCCTGCATAAGTACTGGAAAGGCATGCTAAGTACAACAATCTTAACATCAAACAAATATAGCAAAGGTAAATAGCATCATCTCTAAATGATAGCTTGAATGTGTTAGTTTCAGCATGATGTTAAAGCGGATATAAAATGGAAGGCAATGTTACCGACAGCAGGCTTAACAGCCATCAAATATTCCAATTCGAACTGGTATTGTTGAAAATGAATAGAACGTAGGTAATGCTTAAACATCACACTGGATAAATGTGTAAAACTGAAATAAAGGGCATGTGTTAACTACACCAGGAATAACTGGAACCAAATATAGCCGTTCAAACTGGTATTGATGTAGTCGAGTGGCACAGTTCGAACTTGCACATAATGAACACCACATTGTGAATGACTAAAATAAACAAGGCATAAATGACTAGTATAACAACCAAATATAGCCATTGAAAACTGGACAGAGTCTCACTGCAACCAACCTAACAAGGAAATACAGATAAACATGGCATATGCTTGAAAACTGGAAAAATGGTCACTGCAACCAACCTAACAAGCAGATAAAGATAAACAAGGCATCTGCTTGATAACTGGACAAATGCTAAAAAAGCAACCTAACAACCAAATACAGATAAACAAGGCATCTACTTGATAACTGGACAAATGCTAAAAAAATCAACCTAACAACCAAATACAGATAAATGAGGCATCTGCTTGATAACTGGACAAACGCTAAAAAAGCAACCTAACAACCTAATAATGATAAACCAGGCATCTACTTGATAACTGGACAAATATTCACTACAACCAAACCAAATACAAATAAACAAGGCATCTGCTCGATAACTAAAAAAATGTTCACTCCAACCAACCTAACAACCAAATACAGATAAACAAGGCATCTACTCACTATAAACAACCAAATACAGCCATTCGTGAAACTAAAGTGGACAATTCATACTTAAACATCACATAGACCTATTGAACAATACATTTTTGCATAACTGAAATAATTAAACACGACACGGTTAAAGCACCACACGACAAATGCTACTACAACAAAGGGTATGGGTTGGCAAGCTAGAAAAGGTAAGATTTGCTGATAGAATGTTGCCTCACATATCATGGATAGGATCCTTCCAGTTGGAAGAGCACAGACCCATGGTGCCCTCTCTGATGTCACAGATGGGTTGTTTCACCTTGGAAGAACCTTTGTGGGTGTCCTCCTCGAGGTTGTGGTCGTGGTCGATGAGATCTTACTTGGCAATTGAGGATCCCAAGCCGCCGCCGTAGAACGTGTCCTTCAGAAGTGACAAAATGGGCTCGATGGCGTATAAAGCTCGCAAATCCTTGACCGCTTGGCGGAGGAGATCAGCGGCAGGGTCGTCGAAGAGATCGGCGGCGGTTGAACCAAAGGGGTTGAGGATGGACCACTTAACCTGTGACATGGCCTGCGTGAAGCCGTCGGTGTGCACGAGCTTGATGTTGTAGCCAGCTTTCCTGAGATACAGTAATACACTAGCCTGCTGAGATGAAGCCTTCGGCATGGCAATGTAGTCAACGTCTTCGCTGGCTTCCGCGGCGACGTGTTGCTCCGGGATCAACAGGTCGGGGCGAACGGCGGCTGGCGGTGTCCTGGACTAGGGGGTACTCACCACGTCGTCTCCCGATCTGTTAGATTGGGCCGAGGACCCCCATGGCCGTATACTCATGGGCCAGTTCGGACAGCTGCCGCATACATGGAAGATTCCACAAGACTTGGTGATCAAGACAAGGACTCCTCCCCACCGGCGTATTCGGCTAGGACTCTTGTTATCCTAGGCCTCTCGTGCATTATATAAACCGAGGCCAGACTAGTCGATAGATCATATACAACAATCATACCATAGGCCAGCTTCTAGGGTTTTAGCCTCTACGATCTCGTGGTAGATCAACTCTTGTAATACTCATATCATCAATATCAATCAAGCAGGACGTAGGGTATTACCTCCATCAAGAGGGCCCGAACCTGGGTAAATATCGTGTCTCCTACCTCCTGTTACCATCGATCCTAGATGCACAGTTCAGGACCTCCTACCCGAGATCCGCTGGTTTTGACACCGACATTGGTGCTTTCATTGAGAGTTCCATTGTGTGATCGGCAAAAGGATCAATGGCTCGCCCGCAGGCCAACTACGACGCCAGCTCGACTGGTCACCTTGACTCGACCGAGGACCATGCTCCATCTCCGATCTTCATTTTTGGACAGGGGCCTTCTTCAACATCAACTCCGATCTCTATCATGATCATAGAGGAGTCATCCATGGAGCTCGAGGGCTCAATGTCAACATTGCCCTCGGGCGGCTGTGCTATTTTTATGGACAGCAAACTTGTATTCGCCGTCACCACCTCCTCGAGCGTCGGTTTGACGATTGCTTCGGTGGAATAGTGTGGGATTACGTCTACAGCAGCCATGCAAAATTTCGTCGAGTTCCGGTGGAGGAATCTCCGACAATCTATGATATACCGGAGCCCTGTCAAATCTGGACGGGAATCTGGACATGTTTAGGGCATCGCCTCCAGAGCCCAGCTCGGAGGTCGTTTGGAAGATCCAACCGTTCATATACTGAGGAATTCCCATATCTACCACCCCTCCAAATTTCAGCTTGATCCGATGGTTCAAACTCCGGGAACCTTCCAATGAGTGGACCAATTTTCGGATCCGTTTTCTGCGCGAATACGGATCCGACCCGAATTCATGTTTCTTTATGAACGTGATATTGGACAACCTTTTTAGAGGAATTCTCTTCTAGGGTATTGTGCGTTGTTTTTAAACACATGACCATAAATTTTTAAGCCTCCCCTGAGGTCATCTTCATCATCATGCTGGTGTCAAACCAGTCCGGCAATATTGCTCCAAGGCTGCCGACCTGCGCTATACACGTCGTCACTTTGTTGTGCCGAGCTCAACTTCTTCGGATCATCATCTCGGCAAGACGAACAAGAATTCGACATCGCGAAGGATAAATCATCACCAACATCGCTGCCCCACGGATTACACGGAGCGGGCATACCGGCATCGCCGCACGGTCACTTCATCAAGCCAGCATCGACCATGTCACGACCTGCATCGGCAGGGCCGCACTATTGCTTCTTCAAGCTGGTGTCCATCACGCCGACCTACTTTGACTCATCGGCTGACATCGAGGTTTCGACATCTCGGCTGGACCGGGGGCTTCGCCATCTCTTCATCAACCTACTCCGGAGACTTCGGCGTCACTAGCCGACCAGCTCCGTCACGTTAGCTGGACCAAGGGCTTTGCCTTGGCGAGCCAACCTTTGCCAGCATCACCATACCGTCACTTTATCGCCCATCAGGCAATGGGTGTGCGGATCGAGTCCCAATTTTTGAAATCACCTTTCCTTGGATTGCTACAACAAATAAACCAGGTGCTATTAATCATAGTACTTTTTGCTTGTTTGGGTTCATTTTTCCCAAGGAATTATTACTCTGGTTTGTCAATTATATGCACACAGGTCTATCAAATGGCGGCCGCATTAACGACAGTCGCATGGCGGTTCGGTTAATTTCCGTACATAGTCCGGCCAACGCCGCATCCAGAACTTGGACCGAGCTGTGAATTCAGGCTTCGCCACGCCTTTACCGCATCACGCCGACGCCCTGCATCGACATTGACTTTGGCGCCATGCCATATTTGTTTTATTACTCACTTTGCATAAATTATTTATTATGCAACGATTTATTATTATTATTATTATTACTATTATCTCCGGTTTGCACTATTTTTTGTGCACAGGAAAATGATCTAGCCAGACTATATCCTTTGGCGTCACCTCGGCTGGACGGGGGGCTTCGTCAACACTTCATTACCCCTTGCCGGGGACTTCGGCATCACTCTGCCGGCCTGCATTGACCGTGCTATGTCACCACTTCGGAGTGTCGAGCTCTTTGCTCCGCCACCTCGGGACCGGCTTGGGGGATGGAACCTTGTCCCGCATCAAGCTCGGACTGCATCATCAATACCGAACACATTAACCAGCTAAGTTTCCTTCATACTCAAGGTTTTAAATTTTTAACTTGTGTTCAGCTCGACCAAGCATTATACTTTTTGGAAAAAAGTTTCTTGTAAATTTTTTTTCCTTGTCCAAACTTTGTTTGTGACACACAAATTCAAATACCCCGTTTACTTGGGGGCTCCCTTGATGGAGCTTTTCCTCTTGCATATGATTATACTTGTACGGCTTTGTTCCTTGTTCGTCTATTATGCCACAATATGCACCATATTGACCTAAGCGATTTGCAAGCTGGGTTTCCTGGCTTCTGTGTTGACCCCTACGTTCCTGATTATTCAGCTAGGGAGTAAAGGGAGACCTCTGCGATTGTCACGACCGGGTCATCGGAGCTCTGACCTCAGACTGGGTGAAGCCGAAAGCTAGCGCTCTTATTGTTTTCAATCATGGTCGGCACACAACGGAATTCATGAGTACAAAAAATCTATTGCACAAGTCTCATAGTAATAATGAGCACCGAAGAAAGGTATCGGTGGGGGTACTATTTTCTTCGAAGATACTTCTTACACTTTGTTAGTAATATAGCATAAGTTCCTTGAGCGCGCTTTGTCTGTTACAGCCTTATGGCCTGATCGCCTGGTCATCGGAAACACCGTCGATACTCTCGATAGGCGGAGTACATGACACTTTTCGGCCCTTGGCCAAAGAGGGAGAAGCCGACGGTCGGTTAAGACGCGTTTAAAGTTCGGGTGAACACAAATATGATATAAGTACTTCGGTACATACAATCATTATACATAAAATTCTTACCAAAGTCACTTGGGGGCTCTTAAAATTTTTATATGAGCTGTAAATGTGTTTTCTTCTTGGTCGTTGTCAAAACACGACAGAAGCACAATTTTTTCTTTCTGTTCCAATTTTCGGATTGGCACCGAACACTTCATCTTGTTTGGACGTCATGTTTTTACTGACGTTTTTTGATTTTCCAAGCCTTTTGGCACTTTTAAACTATTTGTGTGTTTCCAGCACAAGTCTCACAGTGCAATGCCGGACACCTTTATAGATTCGGCAAAAACATTCTTGGATCTCACTATATATGCATTGGTTTCGAATTGTGTCTTCGGTCAATAGTTGGGTTGCCCGGTTCCTACGCTTACCTCCTACATTTCGCTTTGTTTGGCTAGGTGTGCAAAGGGAGAACCACTGCGATTGTGCTTCCAGCTCACATGGTTAAGCACCTCAGTGGAGAAAGCCGAAAACTGACTGTCACAATAAGCGTAAACTGGTCAGCGATCCGATGACGGTGTTAAATGACGGGCCATTCATAACAATGGCCGAAGTGCTTACGGCTTGACCTCGACTGTCGTCGGACACTACCGGGGGCTATTAACTGGCCTCCCAAACTAAATCCTCGATATTTTGCTCTTACATTAGAGCTGAGGTTTCATGATCATGCTTAGCTTGACAACCCAAAGAAAGGAACTGATAGCGGGACTATTTTCTTTGGAAGACATTTCTTATGTTAAACAGTAATATAACATATCTCTTTGCGCACCTTTGTTTATAAAACCGTATGGCCAGATTGCCTTGTTTGTCGTAAATCTTTGCCCTCATAAAGGTTTTATAAAGTAGGACAAACACTCCTCGGCTACTAGCCAAGGAGGTGGAAGCCGATGGTCGGTCAACAAAGTTTTGTACAATGCGGATCCGAGCATTAAGGATGTAAAGTACTTGGATACATAGAGTCATTACACATAATTTGTGATTTTACTGGATATCGATCCTTAATTCGGCCACCCGTGCCCGCATTAAGGCTCGGGGGCTACTGGGCTTCGGGCTTATTATTTACAAATATTAAAGGGGCACATCGATCCTCAGATCTGGTGTTGCCACCCGACCAGTGTCTCGGGGGCTACTGCATTGCCTGTCCAATGCAGAAAATTTGAAGTGCAATACAGTTTCCGAGGAGATTATGATCCTCAGGTTGGTCGGCCGCACCCAACCTGAGTCTCGAGGACTAAGCACGCCACTTTTTGTATCCCGAAGTATTCTTCCGAGCTAGGACTTGATCCTCAGGAAGATTTTGCAAATCAACCTGAGTCTCATCGGCTACTGGGATCAGTGGTCTTACATCATCCTTCAAGTGCATCTCGGGTTTTAAACCGATACACACGTTGAGGGTTACTGGCTATATATCTCGGCAGAGAATAAATTGCACCAATCAAAAATATTGACAAAAAATTGGCCCACAATCGGGGTGGTGCACCACCCCAGAAGCAGTCCGACATAAAGCTCGGGCGCTAGTGGCTGGCTCCATAGAGGGCATTTCCAGCATTAAGCTCGGCTAAACTCCTTCAACTTTTTTGGACCAAGATGATCTATGACATCTTGGATATAGTCCGGTGTTGGAGCTTGGACACAGTCCGGCGTTGGAGCTCGGATACATTTTGGTGTTGGAGCTCGGAAGCAGTCCGACATTGGTGCTCGGCTGCAAAAGATACCTCGAATGCAGTCCGGTGTTAGAGCTCGGACGCAAGAGGACACTGCCTCCCGGGAACAACTTCAAACCCGAGTTGTGGCATAAAAATAACAAGGCATTGATAAAGGCCAGAAACTTAAAGGGGCTCCTCGGATACCCGACGTGCAAACTCGTCGAATGCATTTCGGCGATCCTCAAGATCGAAGATGAGAAGATTTGTTGAACCAGTTTTCAAGACCGACAACCGAAGATGAAGAACAGTTCAGAAGAATCGAGAAGCGTCCCTAACTTGAAGACCGGTTCAGGGGGCTACTGACGGTGTCCTGGACTAGGGGTACTCACCACGTCGTATCCTGATCTGTTAGATTGGGCCGAGGACCCCCATGGCCGTATACTCATGGGCCAGTTTGGACAGCTGCCGCATACATGGAAGATTCCACAAGACATGGTGATCAAGACAAGGACTCCTCCCCACCGGTGTATTCGTCTAGGACTCTTGTTATCCTAGGCCTCTCGTGCATTATATAAACCGAGGCCAGGCTAGTCGATAGATCATATACAACAATCATACCATAGGCTAGCTTCTAGGGTTTTAGCCTCTACGATCTCGTGGTAGATCAACTCTTGTAATACTCATATCATCAATATCAATCAAGCAGGACGTAGGGTATTACCTCCATCAAGAGGGCCCGAACCTGGGTAAATATCGTGTCCCCTGCCTCCTGTTACCATCGATCCTAGATGCACAGTTCGGGACCCCCTGCCCGAGATCCGCCGGTTTTGACACCGACAGCGGCCACCTCGCCAACGTCCGCCGGAGAGGCCATGCTAAACCTCTTCTTGGCTGAACGCTCGTCGGGCTCCTCGGGATACATGGTCGAGCTTAGGCTGTGACATTCTGGAGCAGGGGATGTGGATATGGCTGGGAGGGACACCGCATGCCTCATCTAAAAACTCAGGGGAGTGGGGCGACGGTATGGGAATCGCTGGGTAACCTGAACTTTATTTTCTAAGTTAGGAGGAACGGGCAGACCGGCAGGGGTTGGTGGCGGCGCCAGTGATGGCCGCGAGCTAGGGTTCGAGGGGGGAGGGGGCGGGTGGGTCAGTGTGGAGGGGGGTGGTGTTTGAGGATACGCCGCGGCTACTATTTTTTTAGTAATGGTGGGTGGAGATGGTGGTGGACGAGGGAGGGCGACGGTTCAAATGCCTCGGCTACTGCAATTTTACTATAAGGTCGGTGTTGGAGGAGTGTGGGCGACAGTTGAAGTACGGCGGCTACTAAAATTTGGGTAAAGGAATTGATGCGGGGCGGGAGTGCCCAAGATCGCGCACGGTCCAATAACAATATGCGTGTATGATAATAAGGAAAAGTGGCGCGGATCCGCCGATTTTTGCAACGCTTAAGGCAGGTAGTTTGTTTTTTATATTTCTAGCTATCTGGTCTATCACACACGGTAAGTCCTAATTTCCAAATAAACTTACCGACCTTTAGCTTGCACAGGTGGTGGTTTTACAGCACACTTGCATCACACACGGTTAAGCTAGTATGTCCACTCTTTGCTCGCGCTTGCGCGGTCATGGTGATTTCAGCGCACTTGCATCGCACACGGTTTAGCCAGTACCTCCACCCTTTGCTCGCGCTTGCGCGGTCGTGCTAATTTCAGCGCACTTGCATCTCACACGGGTGAGCCAGTACCTCCACCTTAATTTGCTCGCGCTTGCGCGGTCGTGGTGATTTCAGCGCACTTGCATCGCACACGGTTGAGCCAGTACGTCCACCTTAATTTGCTCGCGCTTGCACGGTCGTGGTGATTCACATCGCACTTGTATCCCACACGGTTAAGATATTATCCCCCGTGTCCGTTTAGGGTCATCAGAGTCTTTGCAGCAAAAAATAACGTTAGAGAGGGTCAAAAGACAGCCACACCAGCATGTGGCCCAAATATATATGAGTGAAAAGGGTGGTCTGTGATGTTCAAAATTCCAATGCACAACTTTGACCCCGCGGGCACACGGTTGGGCGCGTCATTGAAGATCGATGAGAGGGGCCAAAAGTCAAGAACCACCTGGAAGTGGCCAAATATATGTACGAATATTGGGGATGTTTAAAACTTTGGTGGCACCTGCCTCGCAAACCCGAAAGCACCCTAACAACCACCTAGTTAGGATATATATAATGACATAATGTCATACCTAGCTAGGATGCTTGGCCCACCACCTCCCACTTCGTGTCAGCGGGGCAGATGCACGTAATGATTGATACTTTGGTCATACATGCATGTCGCCATGACCTACCATAAGACGGGCCAATGAATCTTTCGTTTGATCAAATGACAATTGTTGTTGTCGATAAACCGCTTGGGCCAATAGATTGAATCATCATAAAAATCGCATGAGAGGGAACACAAAACCAACACCTCTTGCATGCGGCCCAAAATGATGTATGTTGGGAAGGGTGACGTGTGTTTTCAATGTAGAATAATGTACAATTTAGATGTGGTGCCTACCTCTCGATACAGACAACAACCATGAAGGCAAGGTAGTTAAGGATGAGATACATACGCAGGGTTTGATGTAGGTCGAACCCAGCAATCCGAGCATTTGGGAGGGAATCCTGACAACGCATGAGCTCGAGCTTTGGTTGACCGACATTTGACGGTGATCGGCCCTAACACGAACTAGGAGGAATCCATTCATGGCCAACACATACCCCTCATTATCGATTAAAGGGATGATATATATACACTCGGGGAGCCCACAGATATCCGTGTCGTCACAAAAAAACCGCATAAGGGAGACGTGGTCGAACAGAAGACCCTGTATACAGTGCATGCGACCCAAAAATATGTATGGGTACGATGGTGTATGATGTCTTTAAATCCCAAATGCACAACTTCGATGGGCCATGCCAACTACATTACAAACCGAACACCGTACCCGACTCCAAGCCTGGTTCAATACCTATGATGTTAGTTTCCCAACTTCAAGGCGGCGACGGGGGTGGGGGGGTGGGGGGTCGTCCCACGCATGCACTCAAACTTTATTTTGTCTAGCACGGGACACATCTATATACACACACACACACATGTATACACCTATATAGTGTGTGAATAACTATGAAAGTTGCTCGTTGGATGAAGCCAATCTGACAGTAGATAGATGGAAAATCCAAGCACTACTAGCCGTTAGATATCATCTACATTCCACCAGATTCTGCCACATGTACAATCTAGAAGACTCCCTGGTTGAACTTAAGCATAATGCGCAAGCCTAAAAAAACAAGCACTTCTCCTTTGTTCTCTTGAATCTTCCATATCTTAATTGCCCAAACCATTTTTTTCTAAATGAATTGTCACCTTTTGTTTTTACCTTTACAATGCACAATTCCATGACTCTTAAAATAGTTTTTTATAAAACTAATTGATTTTGGATGAGATGAACTATAAGAATTAAACGAACATCTACATCATGCATATCTAGGAGAAGAGGCGGGAAACCGATGAGAGGAGTGGCGACAAACGGTAGCCCGTTTTGAATGAAAACCTAGTAGAGAAGGAAGCGTGAGCTACACGACGCATGCGCACAGTGCTTACCCATGTACTGCATGTGCTGTCGAAAGGGCTCAGGGTTGCCGTTTGATCTAGGAGAATCCAATGGTGCACATGTACGATCCGTGGGGTTCGGGTTCTGTCCAGTCAGAACGCATGACTCAGATCGCGCGCGCAGCGGGGGGGGGGGGATATCATACGGAAACCAACATTCGGTGGAAACCGGTGAAAACCACAAGAAAATGATGTTTTGAAGTTTCAAAAAAAATTCAAAAAATGTGGGATGTTAAGAGGATGATGTTTTATTGCCACACAAAATTTTAAGTTGAAACACATTACGAGATGTGAGCTATGAAAAAGACAAAGTCAGTGTTGAATAGTGTCGAATAGTAATGTCACTATTCAGGGCGGAATTTGTCTTTTTCATAGCTCACATCTCGTAATGTTTTTCAACTTGAAATTTTGAGTCGCAATAAAACATCACCTTCTTAACATCCCACATTTTTTCAGATTTTTATGAAACTTTAGAATATGGTTTCCATGATGTTTTCATTGAATATCAGCTTTCGTGAGTGAACCGTGTGCTATTTGAAAACATTTCGTGCGAAGAATCTCGGTTTTTAAATTGTCATAAATCCAAAACTAAGCTGAAAATCGTGAAACCTGCCATGGTGTCACGACATCGCACTTATATGTCAAGGAGTTTTTTTCGTCCATTGTGGCGCAAGTTTTATTACAAGCCTCTTACAAACCGGAGCTTCTCTCAAAGAAGCCTCATGGTTCCGATAGGGAAACGTGTCCCCCTTGTGGGTGAAACGTAATCACTGCCTCTTTTCACCTTGTATTTTCTTCTACGGGCAACATGGAACGACCGGATATCTATGCTGAAATTTAAACTTATTCAGGGTTCGTTTGGCCTTTTTATACACTAATTGAGTTTCCTAGGCATTTAATGTCCATAATTCAAATCTGAACTACAAATACATGCTCCAGTTCACCAATATGGATAGAAAAATTATACATGTGTCCTTGGCTGCATGTTTAGGAACCATGCCAGGAATGGGAACAAATAACAACTGTACTGGTGTCATGGCTCATCCTCAAACATTTCGAATCTGGGTGTTTAAGTCCCCATAAATCCTAAACTCATCAGAAAGTCATCAAAGGTTGCATGGTGTCACGTCATGGCACATATATGTCGTGGTAAAAACATTGTCCAATTTGGGCCAAGCTTTGTTACAAACCTCTTACAAAAACTGGAGCTTCTCTCCAAGAAGCCTTGTGGTTTTGATAGGGAAATGTGTCCCTCTTTGGGCGAAATGTAATCATTGCCTCTTTTTGCCTTATATTTTCTTCCACGGGCAACATGGAAAGATAGGATATCCGTGCTAAAATTTAAACTTATTCAGGGTTTGTTTGGCCTTTTTATACACTAATTGAGTTTCCTAGGCATTTAATGTCCATAATTCAAATCTGAACTACAAATACATGCTCCAGTTCACCAAAATGGCTAGAAAAATTATACATGTGTCCTTGGCTGCATGTTTAGGAACCATGCCAGGAATGGGAACAAATAACAACTGTACTGGTGTCATGGCTCATCCTCAAACATTTCGAATCTGGGTGTTTAAGTCCCCATAAATCCTAAACTCATCAGAAAGTCATCAAAGGTTGCATGGTGTCACATCATGGCACATATATGTCGTGGTAAAAACATTGTCCAATTTGGGCCAAGCTTTATTACAAACCTCTTACAAAAACTGGAGCTTCTCTCAAAGAAGCCTCGTGGTTTTGATAGGGAAATGTGTTCCCCTTTGGGAGAAATGTAATCATTGCCTATTTTCGCCTTGTATTTTCTTCCATGGGCAACATGGAATGGCAGGATATCCGTGCTGAAATCTAAACTTATTCTGGGTTCGTTTGGCATTTTTATACACTAATTGAGTTTCCTAGGCATTTAATGTCCATAATTCAAATTTGAACTACAAATACATGCTTCAGTTGACCAAAATGGCTAGAAAAAATATACATGTGTCCTTGGGTGCATGTTTAGGTCTCATGCCAGGAATGGAAACGAATTACAACTGTACCGGTGTCCTGGCTCGTCCTCAAACATTCCGAATCTCGGTTTTTAAGTCCCCATAAATCCTAAACTCACTAGAAAGTCATCACAGGTGGCATGGTGTCACGTCATGGAACATATATGTCGTGGTAAACCATTGCCAATTTG